>NC_056624.2:65017586-65252586 GCF_002870075.4 Lactuca sativa
TTCTTCCACGAAGTTGAGGCTCTCGTTGATCTCGATCTCGTCAAGTGGGATAACAAGAGTCTCATCGGACAGACAATTTTTCAAATTCGATACGTGGAAGGTTGGGTGTATGTTACTAAGTTCACGTGGTAGATTAAGTTTGTAAACTACAGGGCCGATTCTGGTGAGAATCTCGAAAGGCCCTATGTACCTCGGGTTTAGCTTTCCACGCTTTCCAAAGCGTATCAAGCCTTTCCATGGCGATACCTTCAATAGGACACGGTCCCCTACTTGGAATTCCAAAGGTTTTCTCCGTTGATCAGTGTAGCTTTTCTGTCGGTCTCTAGATGCTTTCAGCCGTTCCCGAATCTGAACGATCTTCTCTGTTGTTTCTCGTATGATTTCCGGACCGGTGAGAGTGCTTTCAATATCTTGTCCTTTAGCTAATTGTGTGTCGCCAACTTCGGTCCAGCACAGAGGGGATCTGCACTTGCGGCCATAGAGGGCTTCGAATGGAGCAGCCTTTATGCTCGTATGATAACTCTTGTTGTATGAGAATTCGACAAGAGGTAAGTGGATATCCCATGCCTTTCCAAATTCAATCACACAGGCTCTCAGCATATCCTCCAAAGTTTGTATCGTTCTCTCATTTTGCCTGTTTGTTTGTGGATGGTAGGCTGTACTTATGTCCAATCTAGTCCCTAGGGAACTTTGTAGTGACTGCCAGAACCTTGATGTAAATCTACTATCTCTATCGGAGATAATGGACATCGGAACCCCATGCAATCGTACTATTTCCCTTATGTAAGTTCTTGTAAGCCTCTCCATCTTGTCAGTCTCCTTGATTGGCAGAAAATGCGCGGATTTGGTTAATCTGTCGACAATGACCCATATGGTATCAAGTCCACCCGTTGTCTTGGGCAACTTGGTTATGAAATCCATTATGATCCGTTCCCATTTCCATTCCGGTATCTCTGGTTGTTGTAGTAATCCTGAAGGTTTCTGGTATTCGACCTTAACCTTAGCGCAAGAAAGACATTTACTTACGAAGGTAGCAATCTCTGATTTCATGTTAGGCCACCAGTACAGTTTCTTAAGATCCAAATACATTTTATCTGAACCTGGTGAACGGAATACCTCGTGTTGTGCGCTTCAGTCATGACCACATCCCTGAAACCACCATGTCTTGGGGTCCAGATACGGTCCATGAGATAATAGGCTCCGCCACCCTTGACTTCTAGATTCTTTTCCATTCCTCTCAGGGATTCACCCGTCACATGCTCGGGTTGTAAAGCTTCCAGTTGAGCCTCTTTAATTTGTGTGGATAAGTGGGAATGGATGGTCATATTCAGAGATTTGACTCTCCGACCAGTGTATTCTTTTCGACTGAGGGCGTCAGCTACTACACTGGCCTTGCCAGGATGATAACGAATCTCGCATTCATAATCATTGAGTAACTCGACCCATCGTCGTTGTCACATGTTGAGCTCCTTCTGATCGAAAATGTGTTGAAGGCTCTTGTGGTCGGTGTAAATAGTACTCTTTGTTCCGTACAGGTAGTGTCTCCAGATCTTCAAAGCAAATACCACTGCTCCCAACTCTAGATCGTGTGTCGTATAGTTTACTTCGTGTGTTTTAAGCTGACGGGAGGCATAAGCAATAACCTTCCCTCGTTGCATAAGAACACAACCAAACCCTTGATTCGATGCATCGCAATATACCACAAAATCCTCTATCCCTTCGGGGAGGGATAGTACTGGTGCGGTGCATAAGGCTTGCTTCAGAGTTTGGAACGCCTTTTCTTGTTTTGTTTCCCAGTCAAAGACCACGCCTTTCTGGGTTAACGTAGTAAGAGGTTTCGCGATGCTAGAGAAGTTCTTTATGAATTGGCGATAGTAACCAGCTAGACCTAGAAATTGGCAAATCTCAGTGGGTGTCTTTGGTGCCGACCAGTTCTTAATGGCCTTAATTTTGGAGGGGTCCACGTGTATCCCTTTTTCGCTAACAACGTGGCCCAAGAATTCGACTCTTCGAACCCAAAATTCACATTTAGAGAACTTTGCATAGAGCTTCTCTGATCGTAGTGTTTCTAAGACCTTCCGTAGGTGTTGACTATGTTCTTCCTTACTTCGGGAGTAGATAAGTATATCATCGATGAATACAATGACAAATTGATCCAAGTAAGGTCGACACACTCTATTCATTAGATCCATGAATATTTCCGGTGCGTTGGTTAATCCGAACGGCATTACTACAAATTCGTAGTGTCCATAACGGGTTTGGAAGGCTGTCTTGGGAACGTCTTCTTCTAGCACTCGTAATTGGTGATATACGGATCGTAGATCTATCTTTGAGAAGTAGCTCGCTCCTTGAAGTTGATCAAAAAGGTCGTCAATGTGGGGTAGAGGGTAACGATTCTTGACAGTGAGTTTGTTCAGCTCTCGGTAGTCGATGCACATCCGGAACGATCCGTCTTTCTTCTTTACAAACAAGACCGGTGCTCCCCAAGGTGAGAAACTTGGTCTGATGAATCCTTTTTGGTGAAGTTCGTTAAGCTGACTGGAAAGTTCTTGCATCTCTATTGGTGCCAGACGATAAGGCAATTTTGCTACAGGGGTAGCCCCTGGAATTAAGTCGATTCTGAACTCGACTTGGCGTTGTGTTGGTAATCCCGATAGTTCTTCTGGGAAGATATCGGGGAAATCCCGTACCTCCGGAATGCTGTTTATATCTTTTACCTCTCGACTCGTATCGATGATGTGTGCAAGAAATGCTTGATAATCCTTCCGCAAACACTTTCGAGCCTGGATGCACGAAATGATGCGAAGGTTTGTACTTGATTTGTCACCGTAGATCACTATTGTTTCATGGTTAGGAAGATTTAGCCGGACGGCTTTTTCAAAGCACATGATGTCGGCGCGAAGAGGACTTAACCAGTCCATGCCAACTATAACGTCGAAAATTTTTATGTGGACTGGCATAAGGTTAATTGGGAAAGAGTGACCATCTAAAGTTAACGTACAACCCATGTATATGCAATTAGTGTTTTCCGTTTTCCCATTTTCCATTTCTACAGTGAATGATTCTTCTAACATGCTAGGTTTACGTGTAAGTAAGTGAATAAAGTTTTGGCTCACAAAGCTTCTCTCTGCTCCGCTATCGAATAGGATGCATGCATATGAATTATCGAGAAGAAACGTACCAGCAACTGCTGTAGGATCAGCTACGGCTTCCTCGTGACCAATAGCTAATACCCATCCCACTCCGTCGGTATTTGCTGCCTTTGGGTAGTTTCTTTTGTAGTGGCCCACCTCGCCACAACCGTAGCAGGCTTGGCCTACACCAACACCGGGAACTTGAGTGATCGGTTTTGTGGGGGGCTTGCAGAAACGGGCAGTGTGCCCCTTTCTGTTGCAGTTGGAGCGCTGCATTTCCCGACATGGTCTGTGGTGGTGGTAGTTGCACTTGGTGCATTTTGGGAGGTTGCCTACATAAGGCTTTGTTGGGTAGAGACTTTTAGGGACGGTAGTAGGTACCGTCGCAGCGTTCATGGCAACCAGTTTTTGTTTCTTTGAGGATTCTTGGGAAGATCCACCCTTCCCCTTATTCCACCCTCTCTTCCTGTTGTTGTTGTTATTGTTGTTTCCCTTGTGTGGTTCTGGTGCAGAAGTTGCTGAGTGTTGATGATTTCCAAAATCAATGAGCGATTGTGCCAGCTCTTTGGCACTTTCAAAGGTGTCAGGTTTGGAAGCTAACACGCTTGACTGAATTTGGGGCGACAGTCCCCAAATGTATCGCTCTATCTTCTTGCTCTCGGGAGCAATCATATCCGGGAAAAGGATTGCCAACTCGCAGAATCTATTGGTATAAGTTGCTATATCGGTACCAATCATTCCTAGAGTCCAGAGTTCGTGCTCGAGCTTTTGAATCTCTCCTCGTGGACAGTACTCCCTCATCAACATGATTTTCAAGCTCTCCCAGCTTATCGAGTTTGCCACTATCAGGGTAAGTACCTTAACGTGGCCATTCCACCAAGTTAAAGCCCTATCAGTAAATGTGTAAGTTGCAAACTTGACCTTGCTGTGCTCGGGGCAGGAGCAGATTTCAAATACTGATTCCGTTCTTTCAATCCACTGCCTTAAAACCATCACACCACCCGTTCCATTAAACATCCAGGGCTTAGCATTCGTGAAGTCCTTGTAGGTGCACTCCCGAGGTTGTCCATGACTATCGCCATGGTTGGAAGGATGCATGCCAATTCCTGAACCCGTAGTAACAGGAGTATTGATCTGTGACATGGCAGCTGCCACAACTGCAGTGACTGCTGCCTGGAACATGACCGCATCAAATTGAGGAGGTGGAGGTGTTATCGGTGTTTCGTTGTTAGGGTTACGTCTGGGATTCCTACGTGGCGGCATCTTTAACTATACGTTTAAAAGATGATGATATGGATAAGAATAAATGAATAATGAATGTGTCTCATGAACTAAATTGCTATAGTTCAACAACAGATGATAGTATGAGTTTTACAAATAGATGAGCGAAGGTTATTCGTAAATCCGAATGTATGAACAAGCGTATGGTTTTTCCATAATATTTTAAAGATTGAACGTGATACTCAACGTAGTAGTAATAGCGTGCGAATTATATTAATATAATAGGTGATACAACGATCACGAAAATTTGAACCTTAAAAGGGTCTCCGATTACAAGAATTTAAAGGAAGTAAAAACTTTTAGCCGAAGTCCTATCTTATAACAAAATTTGAGGTTTTCGCAAGTACTACTTGCGACGTGTGTTGCGCTTGGAGCTCGATTCTGCATCCGATTGCTTCGACTCCATAAGACGCCTATCGAAGGCGGCTTGTTGTTCCCTCAATTCTGCGAGGGCTACATTCGTTTGTGCTTGGAATGCTTCGACGCGGAGGTGGATGTCGTTCTGCAACATATCCAGGCGGCAGATGTCGGTCGTGTGGACTTGTACTTCCACGTTGACCTCTCGGATTCCGTTTTCTTGAACCCCCGATTGGTAGGACTGGTTGGCGAGTTTACCTACCATTGCCAGAAGTGCTCGGTCGGCTAACCTCCATCCCTGATGTCGTAGAAGTCTCAACACATTCCGTAGGGAGAGCGTATCCCATGTTGTTGGCTCCAGTGGACGAGGTGACTTCCCCAAATGGGAGTCGGTCCTAGGAAGTTCCTCCTAATGGGTGGAGGGTTGATTATCTCCGGTTCCGAGTCTGTCCCGGAGTCGTCCCCTCCATCCAACTCAATAGGCTCTTCGTCCTCCTCCGGATCCTCTTCAATCCATCCTCCGTTGCCTTGTTGTGGGTAGTAGGGGTCTCCGTGCGGGTGGAATCCAGCCATTTGACTATACGAGAATAGGGTTATAAGATTTGAACAAAACCTGAGATATGGAATACTAATTAATCTAGTGTATGCACCAAATACTCCTATAGTATTTAAATTGTACGTTAGATACTAGTGTCTATTTTGTTAAGTTTTGACTTGTTGCTCACTATGATCATTCCTTGACATACGTTAGTCAAATTTCGGATAAACATAGTTGATCAGGCTATATTCGTCCCAAATTTGATTACATATCTCGAGAACTAATCGTAGTGTCCAACTTGTCTTAATACTTTTTGTATAGTTCTTATCATAAAAATGTGTCGTTGTATGCATGTATTTCGGATTTTTATAACCTAAAATAATCTATTTATGTGAAATAAGGATTTTAGGTACAAAAAAACTTTTGTCAGAGACTTTGAGTCCCTAAGCATTTATAGTTTGTATATCTTATGAGGTTCGATATACTTAGTTCACTATAAACATTGCTCTGATACCAATCTGTCGCACCCCCAAACCGGAACGGCGGAAACGTTCGGGGGCGGATGACTTCATGTGGTAACGTAACAAATGAATACATAGTAAAGAAAGCAATACAACCATCATATATATAATTGAAAGTTTACATTTGTTTAAAAGTATACATGTTCAAAATCAATTACATTATGATGTCAAAATATGAAATTAAACTGGTGCCGCAGCGTCCCTTCTTCAAAATCCGTTTGTTACCTGTAATTACTGAATCCCTGGGACATACAAGTAGTTTTGAAAGAGTAGATCAGCATTTAATCTAGTGAGTTTCATAAGTATTTAATGACAATGTTTGTATGAAATGAAATGTTTTTGTTCTTTGTTTGCATGTTCTTAGAAAATCCTATATTTCCTACTAGTATAATTGTAACCCTCTTTCACGACAAATGCTTGTTTCTAGTAAATGTATGTAAGTATAAAGATTTCAATTTTTCTGAAAAACTCTGTAAATCATTGTGTTTTTAATACCCCATGTGAGTTTTATAACCATACTATTGACAAGGAATACCTATACACAACGTTCTTCAGGCATTGGAATGTTCTGACGTTTGTCACCCCAAAAGGTGGACTGTAGCTAACAGTCAGGGTGCGGGTTGTCAAGCCCGTATAGATCTATACACAAACACCATGCTCCCCCTCCAAGGGATTCTGGTATATAATACAGGACTTGAAATGTGTACTCGAACGTATGTGAAGTTAATGTCTCACAAAACTTAGCATAAAACAGATTTACGTATGAAAATGTTCGTTAGTCTTTGTATATGAAAGTAGCTTATCGTAATAGTATTTCCATGTATGTAAAGTTCGTAGTATTCTCGTGAAACTATACCTATTATAGTTTTCTAAAAGTGTGTTTCATTTGTTAAATAAACCCTTAGTGAAAATGTTCACTTGTTATGAAAAGTGTAGTTTTTGTAGTGCCAAATCCGACACACCGAATGTAATATAAGCAAAGTATCTGATTTATATAAATACTTAAATCGTTTCTCATTTCAAAAGATAAAATGTTGTCGTGTTATACTTTGCATATAAAAGATTTCCTTTGATAGTTTCAAATCACATATGATTCCTTTGATAAAACGCGTAAAGTGAAAGTTTATATAACACCCGATAATAACCGAGTGTTTTACTTGTATCCCCCCCCCCCTTAAAAGCATGTAAAAGTACTCATAAAACATTTAAAAACGTGAATTATAGGGGTATGAACTCACTTGTAAGATCGGAGGTTGCGAGATGAAAAACCGGGCAGAGTTTCGGCTTGCGAAAGTGGATTTCCTCGGGATTCTCGGGAACCTCGGGGGCATGAACGACCTTCGGGACTCGAGCAAAGTGATCGGGGCTTCGGGGTAGTGCGGGAACGGAAATCGAGGTAATATCGTGAGAGAAATGAGAGAGATGGGGTGTTTTTCCCAAAACCCTCGCACCTCTATTTATAGGGGTCTGGGAAGCCTCGGTACGCGGGGCGTACTCGTGCGTCACGCGTGACTGAGTCCTCGACTGCCTCGCTTCGAATGGGACGGGTCGGATAGCTCGCATAGGGGCGACGTGGACGAACCGAGACCAAGGCCCTCGCGTACGTGGGGCGTACGGGGTTACGCGGCACGTAACTCGGATGAGTACGCTGACTCCCCCTTCGGATAATACTGGATTTTTGATTTAAATTTATATATAATTTATTTAATAAACTTCAAAAATTCATATCTTCTTCATACGAACTTCGTTTTCGACGTTCTTTATATCCCCGCGAAGGTGAGACCATACTCTACAGCTTCGTTTAGATTACGTCGGCAAATTCCGAAATTATTTTTATTATTTATTTTTAAAAGGTCGCAGTAAGAAAATTTGTTTAGAAATTCATAACCCCTTTATCTGACGTCGGTTTTTGCCAGACTTTTTACCGCTGAAATACCATTGATGAGACCTTCGATTCTCGTATAGGTCATTCCGGCCAAAAGTCGCTCGATCTCTGATTCGAGTTTTTAGTCGTCTGCCGTTAGTCCGAACTTGAAAAATTCCTAACTTTCTTATACGAAGTCGGATTCGAGCGTTCTTTTTACGTACGATCATGGTTTAATGACATCTATCATAAAAGGTAATTTAATTAGTGATTTTTGGATATTTTATTTTTGAAGTAAATTTTATTACACTAACGTGGTTACAATACTTGACTTTTTAGGTCGTTTACATGTAGTTGAAATATCGGGTTGTCACAGAATGATCATTATCAGGAAACTCAAGATGATATGTTTCAAGAGGGTTGTTGTTAAAAAAATATCACAAGGGTATTGCAGTACAAGGTTCAATCACTTAATCCTTAAATAAAACATCAATAATGGAGGCTAATAACAAGTTTCCAGGTAAGTCTGGATTATATGTAAGCAAGCCTTGAAGAACAAACAACCAACTATCCAGTGCAAAGATATTAAAGTAAAGAATAAGAGAATAAAAAAGAGAATGAATATGATGATCGTTGTGATTCTTGATTGACAATGGGCATAAGTGTTAGAAAGAGTTGACACTCCTTTTACAGGACAAGGAGGTACACAAGACAATACACAAAAAGTACTAAGAATGGACTACAGATCAACTACCTGAGAACTGACACTTACGTCACTGTTGATCTTGTGCCCTAAGTCTTACATAAGAAAAACAAAAGATAACAGAATATTACATGTATTTAAACAACCAACATTCTCTTAATATCTGAAACTATGGAAGTTAAAAAATGTAAATACTTCGGATAGAAATATAACTCAAAAGCTTCAAAACTTCGGATAGACTATGGATCACTTATGTTTACTAATAATCTTCCCTTAAGTGAACTTAGCTATCCTTCTAACAATCAGGTTGCACTATCAAAGGCAAACAAGTAAGCCTTTTGCAACCAAGCTCTTACTTCTATCCACCAGGTGGCTTGCTCGATGAACCCTTTCTTGATCTTTTCTGATGCTTGAGATTTGGCATACCTTGAAATAAATTTTTTGAGCACTTGAGTGTGAACCAAGTGCTTTTTCCTTACTTGGAAGAATTCCTTCTTGTCTATGTCCTTTCTCTTGTATACGTAACCGAGCTCTAGTTCTCTAATAGGATAAACTGAAAGATGTTCAATCCCTTCCAAACCAGTGTTCAGAGGAGGAAGAAGATTTTCCATTTTGAACATAAGAGCTAGCTAGTTCAACTTCAGTTCGAGCATAGTCAACTACATAGTCTTTGATGCATTTTAAAGTAGATAGATAGGCGCTAATAGTAAGATCTGATGTTTGCTTATATTGGAAGTGGGCAGCCGGTAATAGACATTGTTGGGATTGATCATCGTAAAGTAACCATCTGAGATCTTGATCTTCTTCTGTATATTTTAAATGATGAGATAGGAATGTAGTTTGCACTTAATTCATAATTTTCTTAGAACACTCATCCCACGTCCATTAATCTTCTTGATTCTCATCTTCGACCATGCTTCTTTGGCTGGCAATGCATTTGTAGTATAGAAAGTCAGCAAGCATTCCCTTTCTACATGGATTTGAATGGCCATTTCATTTGATGGATGAAGGCTAGAGAACTTCTTGTATAATCTGCCATATAGTGAGATTGGGAAGTCAATCTTCTCTGAATCGAAATATAGAAGAGCAAAGCTTATGAATGACACATAGTGAACCTCATATCAACAACCTTCTGGGAAGTATGGAGAGATGAACTTGATAGGATTCCGATTGTTCCTTATAGACTAGAGAATGAGACTTTCTTGAATTTCCTGGTCGATTTTTTCTTGAGACTAGCCCTTAATTTGGTCAAATGACTTCATTGGGATGATTTTCTCCACTTTAATTCCTTTCCCGTTGTCTTTCATAGGAGCTTCTAGAGTTGATTGATTTATGATTTTTTATGCAGGATGAGTCACCAACACTTGTGAGATTTGGGTAACCAGTTTGGGAGCAGGCAATCCATCACCAGTCTCCATATGAGTACCTTCATCTATTGGAGAAATGATCGAAGGATAAATCAAAATTCCCTTCAGTTGAGTAGCTCGGAAGGCATCTAGTGTAAGTTGAATTTTGATCTTGGCCTCTTGGATGCTTTTGTTGAAAGAGATAGAAAGTTTTGATGGTCATGTTAGCCATTTAATTTTTCTTCTTCAGAAATAATCTTTTCCAAAGGAGGATGATTTTCAGTGACCACTTGTATATCTTTGTTGTTAGCTTCTTCATCTAAGGATTCATCTCTTGGTATGAACTTACTGTTCCATTTCCATCCACTACTTGCTTCTTGTCCTACTCTTGTATCGGAGGGCCCAATCTTTGGTGAAAGCTCGACTTGTTCCTTTAGCTCTCCAAAATTTTCAAACACCTTTTGAAAACTAACATTGAAAATCTTGGTCAGATTCCCATAGGCGTCGGCGGTAGGAGCATGCTTATTGAGGACTTCTAGAGTTTCTTCATAAATTAGAATAACCTTATCGAATTTGTAGTTTAGAATGTCCATAGAATGTTCAGCAGACCAAATCACTTTGATGGGAAACTATTGAAGCACTAGGTTTATTCCATCCTACAGTTTGATTTCTCTCTCCAATGTCTATTTTTTCTCATAATGAATATGAGTTTTCTTGATTAATTTATTGGTAGTAGAGATCGTGTCGTCATGATCCTTCAAAATCTGCTCAATGGTGTTAATGTGATATTGAAGATTTTCCTTTACCGCTCCTTGGACTCCTCCATATAATTTTTCAATTGAAGTGAGATCAACCCATCTAATTGTTTTTCTCGGTCTTGAATAGAAGGAGTGGTAGACTTGCCTTCATAGATGGCTTTGAGGACTATATCTAATTAGGAATCTAGTAAGCCCACTTGAGCATTTACGGATTCTACTTTAGCATTAAGGATCTTGTATTCGAGCTTGACCCTTCAACTGATTCAATAGATTTTTCTTTAACATCATTTTTTCCATCTTCATGGCCCTTTTAGTACATCACTGGCTAATAAAACTTGCATCTCTACTAGCAGCTCCCCTAAGAGCTTCACCCCTAATAACGGTCGCCCAATGTCAGTAGGGAATAAACCTATAGGAAGCTTCTTACCATTGCATGAAGCCCAAAATAGCTCATTTTTCTTGATATTCAGCTCAAGTCCCAATCTTGGGCCTGCCACCCTAATGATGTCCAATACTCTAGCCACCTCCTATGAATCTCCAATAATGGTTTTGTCATCAAGGTACCAAGTATGAAGAAGAAGCTTACAAGTGTCTCTAAATTGATGTATAAGTGGGTGAAATACAAGAACAAAAAGAAGTGGTTCCAAAGGTCGCCTTGTTGAACCCAGTAGTAGACTAAATATGCTTATCTCCCAAATACAAACTTGATGCATGTCCATATAAGAATTCGACCCATAAGGAAATAGAAGGGCACCTCACCCTGACCTCGTGAAGTAAGACAAATCTATCCACTGAATTGAAGGCACTCGAGAAATCCACAGTAAGCATTGCAAGAGATCCATCATCATGACGTTCTCTCAACACCCTATTAACACTATGAAGTATAGCTTCAGCGCCACCCGACACACCTACTCCAAATTGAAACTCATTAAGTTATTATGTCATTTCTTTACCAACTTCTTTTATAGCAACCTTTGAAACCAAACACCTCCATATAGTGCCCACATCAATAGGAAAAATTCCATTGTCAGGTTTTAGGAGCTGAGTAAGAGGTGCAAATGCTACAAATTCTGTCAGACATGACAGGCATCTTCCCCCTAGCCATAGATTAACCCTGGAAGGGTGTGATCCGCTATAGGAAGAGGGGGAAATTGGGTCCCCGATATATTGGACTATTCAAGATCATTTCCATGGTTGGCAAGGTAGCTTACAGGCTAGATCTTTCTAAGGAGTTCAGTCAGATCCACATCACTTTTCACGTTTCGCAATTGCAGAAGTGTATCCTGGATGAGGAGGCAGTAGTATCATTGGATGACATTCAAGTCGATGAGCACCTAAATTTTGTGGAGAGGCTCGTGGCCATTCTGGAGAGGGAGGTGAAGGTTCTACAGAACAAGGAGATACCTTTAGTAAAGGTACAATGGGAGCACCGAAGAGGGTCCGAGTGGACGTGGGAGCTGGAGGCGGAGATGCGGGAGCACTACATGGAGTTATTCACCGCAGCGGACTTTGAGGACGAAGTCTAGTTCAAGTGGGGGGGGGGGGGGGATTGTAACGCCCGAATCTCAGGTATTAATTTTATGGCTTTAATTTTCATAAATTGCAAGGTCTACTCGACAAGTTGGATGCCCTGACTCGTCGAGTAGAAACGGGTTTGGCCATGTGTTTAAGTGACCCACTCATTGAGTCCAAGATAAGACTCGACGAGTAGGAGTTGGAGGATGAAACCCTAATTTATGGGGTTTTGCACCCTATTTAAAGGGTCATTAGCCTCCCTTATCCTCCTTTACAGCCTCTTGAGAGTCCAGAAACCCTAATCTGTGTTTGTGCTCCATTGTTGTGTGATTTAAGCTTTGGAAGGTGGATCTTAGTGAGAGAAGCTTGAAGATCAAGTAGCTTGAAGCAAGGAACGTGTGTGGATCTGAAATCTACCTCAGTTTAGCATCATTTGAAGGTATCAAGTTGTTACCTTGACCTTCTTTCCTTCTAGATCTCATTTTGTTGAAGATTAGCGCTTTTAAGCATATTATGCAGCCATTCTTGAGTATGAGCCAAGATCTGAAGTTGCAACTCCATATCTGAGCTCACCTTGGTCTTTAAGTCCATAAAGTTTCCAGCTTTACCAAGTATAAACCCTTCCTTATGAGTTAAACCCCATTTCAAGCTTGGATTTGATGTTCAAAGTCTTTAGAGCCTTGCATGCACGTAAAGTTTGCAACTTTACGTGATAAACATACCTTGGGAAGCTTGATCTGCAATATGGAGCTTTGGAGTAGCTTAAAATCGTCTGAATGAGTGTTAGACTGAAGGGACTTGACGAGTTGATTGGCCAACTCGGCGAGTCCGATGAAGATTCTCGTGCAAGGACTTCCGCATGGACTCGGCGAGTCAGCTAGGGTTTCCCCGACATTTGGACATGCATTAACTTAGCGAGTTGCAGGGAAAATCGACAAGTCAATAGGGGTTTCACAACTACTTGAGTTCTGGAAGGACTCGACAAGTCAGTGAACTATACTTGACGAGTCGGGTCAACATGGACTGTTGACCTTGGCCGTTGACTTTCACTTTGACCAAGGGTTGACTAGTTGACTTCTGGGGCATTTTGGGAAAATTGCAAAACTTATGAATATGGTTCTATAGTGAATACATGTGGTGGAGTTTGTGGCAGTGATCCAAGAGTTTGAGCTTATCACTGCAGCGCGACAGTTGTGAGGTGAGTTACCACACTATACTAAGGGATCTAAGGCACCAAGGCCGACCCATTGGATATGATATTCTAGCAGTTGGTAGTATGTTGAGTATGAGTTAGTGTTGCATGCTAGTTGCTATGACAGTTAGGTAGATCTGTAGGACTACCTATAGTATTATGTGATTATCTATATGCACATTAGTTGTGTTATATGTCGACATATTATGTGGGATAGGTTGAGGTGATACTGCTCCGTGCAGTAACCAACAAAACCGGGAGCATTCTAGATATGAGCTGAGGACCAGGTGGGCTATAGCAGACTCGTACTATGGGCTCGGGAGCATTCCAGATACGGGCTAAGCGAGACTCGTACTGTGGGCTCGGTGGCAATCCAAATGTGAGTTGTGGGCCCGGAAAGCAATCCAGACTCACACAGTAGACCCAGGGATAATCCAGTCTGTAAAGTTGTGGACCTAGTGTTGGATTAATGTCTAAGTCCATAACTATAACTGGTAAGACTTGACCCGACCCGGCATGGTCCATTTGGGTTGCATGGCATCATGCATTTGGATAAACTATAATGAGAGAAATAATACTTAAGGTTTGTTAATATATTATAAGTTATAATATATTAATAAGATTATTTAATTAGTATTGATCAAGAATTAATCTATAATTAATTAAGTGATCAAAAGAAGACTAATTAAATATATGGGTTGATTGTGTAAATCATCCATACTTGTATAGTGGGCTAATGCTCCATAGATTATCAAGTTGGGCTAAAACCCATATGATGCTCCATGGATGCTCCATGGTGTATTTGAACCCATCGATCCAAGGAAAATGGAAAGTCATGACAATTAGGGTTTACACTAATTGTAACACTATATAAAGATCATACTCTTGGAAAAATCGGCCACTAAGTGAATAGAGAAGGGCTAGCTGATTTTCAAGTGTTCTATATTTCTCTCAAGGTTATTCCAAAAGTAATTGATGTTGTGTGAGCTATTTGAGGTGTCACACTTGGGGTACTAGGCACTCAAGCTTCTTGAGAACATTCTACACCAAAGAGGTATGTATTCTATCTTGTTATATTCATTGTTTTGTATGCTAGATTAGGATAATACCTTGGATGTTCATATTTGCATGTATAATAGAGAAAACATAGATCCAAGGTATTTAGGGTTTCATGTACACTTAGGAGTGTTAGAATGCTCAAAACTCAACAGTGGTATCAGAGCCTAGGCTTGTTTTCTTGTTATACTTGCAAAACTGCTCAAAAAATCGAAGTTGTTTGCTGTCTGATCATCAGACTCGGTGAGTCCATCAGGAGACTCGGTGATTCCATGCCTAAAAGTGATAAAAAACGATCCAACTCGCCGAGTTGGTTCATGCACTCGACGAGTTGGAACCCCAGACAGCATAAATTCGACTTTTTTGGCTGGAATTGGACTAGGAACATTACCCTAAGATGTTTTTGGACTTATAAACTTCTTTTTGATGTGGTAATGTTCATGCTAATCCAATTTCAAAGATAATTGTCAATAGATTCATGTTTTGTATTAGTTTAAGGTTTAGACTAATTACATGAAAAAGTTTGATTTAAATTATCTTGTTCTTATGAGTTGCTTAGATTAATAGAAAAATTGTGTGAAATAGTTGATTTCAATCCATTTTAATCTAAGAGTTGATTCCAAAGTGTGTTTTTGTAACTTGTCCTCAAGTTATATGAAAAGTCACATTTAAGAATCATAAAACTAGTAAAAGTTGGCAAAGGTTACAAAATGAAGAGTCTAGTTCTAATTAAATGGTTTTATGACTCCATAACTTGTCCTCAAGTTATGGAGGTTCAAGAGTCTCTTCATTAAATAATTAATAAAAAAAGTAACCTTAATTAATTCCATAAGTTATAAAATAAAGAAAAGGTTAATTCTTTTATTAGTTTAAAGTCTTCCATAACTTGTCCTCAAGTTATGGAACTTGAAGAGTTTTTAATTAAAACTATTTTAAACACATAAGTTATGGAATTAATTAGTTTTGAATAGTTTCAAAACTTGCCCTCAAGTTTTGGAATTTGAAAAGTTTTCACTTATGAATACTTTAATTCCAAGTTAGCCCTTAGAATTTTAAAGAGTTAAAATTCAACCCTTATACTTTATAATATTATAAGTTAATAATATTTATATATATGTATAAGGGTAAAAGTCAGCCTTACCGTTGGCAGGCCTCATTCACGAAGCCGGTCTATAAGGGGGGTATAAGATTACTGCCTATAAAATGGCAGTTTAATGGGTGTCCACTCTCACCCACCGCTTCCTTGACTGGTGGAGGGTCGTTAGCCGAACGAGTAGGAAAAAGACTATAAGTTCTCCCTTCATTAAAAGTATTAATGATAAATACTAAGTAACTAAACACTTATAATTCCTAATCTTAGTTACTTAGGAAAATGTGAATAAGGTGCTAACCCATGAAATTACACTTTGCACTTTGCTTAAGTCGGTTGGTGGAGCGTGTGTGGTTTATCGGCACACTAGCTTGATTTAACAAGGTAGGCAAAGGGTTTTCTTAAAGTTTAATCATAGGCCGGTGGAGCGTGTGTGGTTTACCGGCACATCAGTTGGGTGATAAACATTTAAGAGTACCAAGTAATTTGCATGGTTACTTCACACCTTGTTTTGTGATCCTCGGCATCCCAGTCACAAAACCTGAAGGGCACACTCGAGATTGAAACATGCCATTGAAAAAGTTCAATGAATCTCAAAAGATCTAGGAGTTTCAAATCCAATTAAAACTTAATTATATTTCGTTTTTCATGGTGGAAATTTGTAAATCGTCATTTACCTACCTTCAACTATTTTATAACTTGGATTACGACATCCCTCTTCCAGTTGTAAATAGGTTGTTGGGTCCTAGCCTTAATATTTCATATTGGGTGTTATATTAAGGACTTTTAAATCAACTAAACTTGAATATCTCCCAAAAGATGTCTAGTTCAGACATCTATGATCTTCCCAAATCTCTTGGAACTTCACTTCCTCCACCTCCTCCAATTATTCTCCCTAACCCACAAGTTCAAGGTCACTCAAGCCCTATTGGCAAGGCAAGGTCTAGGTGTGATCACATCTTGGAGATGAAGTCACATATTGACAAGCCGGGAGAGTTGGGTGTCAAAGTCTTGAGAAAGTTGGTGGTTCAATCACTTTCTAAGTCACATAGTGAGTTCCTTTAGGACTCCTATGAAACAGACTATGACAAGACCCTTAATGATCTTATCTATTTGCTTGGTACTGCTGAATCAGCAATGATTTGGAAGGCTAGTAAATCAAATTTGATTAGTAGATCGACTTCCCAAAACTTTATGGACATTGAAAGTAATGACATTGAGTATCCAGTAAAGCTCTCTCTTCCCAATAGAAAGGGATCAGCCATAGTCAACTCGGTTGACCAAATGGTAAAGAGAAATGCTAAGTCTGTGATAGTCCCATGTACCATTATCAAAGAGCCCATAAGTTAAATTGCCAAAGGAAGGGGCTTTGGTTACAAAGCTGCCAAACTTACCTAAGGATGGTAAAGTCAATGAGTTTGACTTTATTTCAGGTAAAGTCCATTGTCTAACTCTATTAAGTTCCTATTTGGAGATTCTTATTACATGATTTGATTGGGTCACATCTTTGTGTTTTAAGAATAAAAGAAAAGTAAATAAACCTAAAGAAAGAATATGCTGAATCTGATCGCGTAGATGGATTTCTATCGCATAGTTTGAAGATCGGATTCATGAGCTACTTCTTAGAAGTTATGAGATATTGCTTAGGAATAGATAACAACAAGTTTTCATATGGATTGTAAGGATTAGTTTTTCCGCAAAGTTTTTAAAATAAAAAGGAAAAATTTCTGATTTTATTTATTTTTAAAATATCCTTACGATGGCATTTGTGAAAAGTTGTTGCTTATAAGATTCCGTTGATAGCAATATTGAAAAAAAAAGGAAGGAAAAAAATGGATTTGATTCTTTCGGTTGTGGTAGTGTCTAATATTACCAAATAAGGAAAGATTCTCATCACCCAAGTTTCAATTGGACCGAAACTTGGAATCATGCAAGTTGTATAGTATGATGAATGAGAACTTTCAAGCATTGGAAAATTAAGACTAATTATTTGTTCACTTGGATGTGTGAGTCAAGTAAAGGACTAAAGAATCGAGTACACATTCATGTGCACTTGTCAAAGTTCCCCACAAAAGATGGATAAGACTATTCATCATGATTTACTAAAGTTTAGTAAATATGGTTATACTTACAGGCTTAAGTGTAATTCTGATACATTGGAAAATTTTCGATGTATGACAGAACGAATAAGAAGAATCAAGTTAGGCAGAAGGATAAAAGTTTCTCAAATCTTAAAAGATGGGAGAGTACTTTAGTATCATGTTATATGATCATCTTAATGATTAAGAGACCTTATCACAATTCATCCTCTAAGTGCATTATGATAGCTAAGAAGAGGAGCTAGGAATTGTTGAAGTGGTCAAATCAAGAAGATGAGTCATACTTTGTTCCAAAACAATTATTAGAGTCATACTCCAAGATTGTAACGTGAGTGACATGTCTTAAAGAAGGTTTAAAAACACGTGTCAAATGTAAGAGTAAAAGTGTCCTACTCTTGTACATTTGAAGTTGGTAAGTTGTGTTGTTTTGGATAAAACAAAGACCAACTTAGGTCAATTGTGTGAAGTGTTTGTCTTGATAAAGAATCCGCACTATCCCTTGAATATGTGACAAGAGAGTCTTATATGTCAAGAGGACAGTGGGAGTCTTAAAGGTCTTGAAAGTCTCAAGAACTAATCAAGAATAAAACCTGAGGTTCTTCACTAGCACATGACTTGAGGTTTATAACCTATCGTGTTGACATTTCTGTGCCCATTCTAGTTAAAGTTGGCTTTGGATATGAGTTCTTAGAGTCCTCAATTGGTTGCACAGCTACTTGGAAGCTATGGTAGGCCCTTGTGCTGCCAAATGGCAAGAAGTTAAAATTGCATAAGTTCAGTCCATATGTGTTTGGATTTGTCATTATCCGTGTGTTGTGACTAAGGTTTTGAGAAATTCATATGGGTAGGAACTCATACACCATAAAAATCTAAGTGTCATAAGGTTTCTCTCCGATTCATGAAAATGATGGTGAGGAAACACTTCCACTAAGTAGATTTGTAAGTAGATAGTAATCTTTGCATTCTCAAAGTTGTTAGTAGGCACACTAACATGGACTTATGAGAAACAGCAAAGGTCTAACCAATTGAGACTATGATTACGACATTCCTTTTCATAGTTCTAGAATTGTTTAGACACACCTATGAGCTATCTAAGATAAGGTTTATGATTTTGATAAAGTCTTATCAAAGCAATCTAGTATCAGAAATCTGAACTTTGGTAAAAAAGTCAATAGCTGATTTCTGAGTACATATCAAAGCTAGTGGGAGCATAAGTGTTATACTAATAATCATCATGTTAGTGGGAGCATGATAATTATGATAAGTATTGCAAGTTAGCAATGTTAATTATAGAAAACAAAAGTTTCAATTCGTGAGGTTGCAGGGGTTGAAAAAGTTGTTTTGCTATAATTAAGGGAGAGGAAATTATACTTCATTTCAATTATGAAAAGCTTAGATTGAGTTTATAATCATTCTAAAGAGCTTATATTGAGATTTTAATCACCTTTAGTCAAGAATATATATATATATATATATATATATATATATATATATATATATATATATATATATATATATATATATATGAATTTCATGTTGGATTGGTTCAACTTAAGAAATTCTATATATTGCGTTCTCAAAATTCGATTATGATTACAGCATCCCTTTTCATAGTAAAATTTTGAGAATATGGCAAACAAAAATTATTATGGCAAAAGAATGGTCTAGAACCATGTCTTTATGTGAAACATCATGAATCGTGTCCCATTTACTTTGGGTACAAGATCGATTACATGTGCTATAATATTTATTCTTTATGAATTTTCCAAATGCCTTGGGGCATTAAGGAGGAAAATGTCTAGAATTGGATATGACTAAAGTGATTAAGCAATTGTCGAGGACAATCTAAGGTTTACCAAAGATTGGTTGCTCAAGGACAGTTGGAAGTATAGTGTGAATTTTGGAAGGGCCATATTGACATAGTCTGAAAAGAGGCAACTCTTGTTCAGAAGTAATAGTCAAAATAGGAATATAGAGTTGTCTCTATAGATAGAAGCAATATGTGTAAGATTAGAAAGAACTTAGTGCAAGAAGCATGTTCAAAGCATTGCATACTTTGAACATAAGGCTTTGTGTCCATGGAGTAGGTCTTTATTGGAATACCCTGTAATGGTTGTTGACAAGTCTTTGTAACTTTGTACACATTCATTTCAAGAGGGTAGGGCATTTAAGTTTAAATCCTAACAAGATTTCGATTTGGGAGTGTGAAATTAGAATCATTGAAAGTTTGGTCAATTGGGTTATTGCACAAAGTAAGGATCATAGATAAACATAGAGTGCATACTTGGTGTATGGCAAAGCTATTGTTTAGGAAAAACATAGTGTACATGCTTGGAGCATAGAACAACTAGTGTTTTTAATTCAAGTATAAAGTTGATAAACCGAAACAATCAATAATGAGTAATCAGTATGGTGATAAATAGAAGTGGTCTATTTATATTCATAGGGTTTGATACCATATTTGATTCATTTATTCTTGTGTTTCACTTTGCATGTTTTGACTTCCATAATAACTAGGTTATTCTTCCGGAATGACTAAGTTATTTAAACCATCCACAGTCGGTCATATGTTGGAAGTAGATATGAATCAAGACTGTCATGGGTTGGCTTGTAGAGGTCCAAGTTGGTGGACAAAGTTGTGCTACAACGCTCATGAGTGCTCATAAATTCTAGGTATTGGATTCAACCCGCGCTCATTTGAATCACTTCATGGATTTTATCACGAGTGTTCATGAGACGATAATATCTTATATTCTTCAAACCTAGAGATATGAGTTGTTACTATGAGTTGGTTATACATTGATTGCACGAAACCGCATTGGTAACTCGAGGTTATAAAACGTGTCTTTGTGTATGATTCAACAAGTAGCAGAACAAGCCATATGAGTCGAAGTTTATCCATTCCTTTTACCTTTGGGATAAAAGCGATATCTGTGGGCCCCTCGATGATTTAGCGACGACACATGTGAGTGCTTGGCCAAGCCAGGACTGATTTGATTTGTTCAATCAGTTAGTCGTCATAAATCGAAAATCGGGAAACAACAGATGGACAGAGAGAATGATTTACAATCCATGTCTCAGTCCATATGATATCTAGAATGGAGGAATATATGATCCCTTATCTAATGGACAAGTCATTGACAAAGGTCAGAGTTCATCTACGAGGTCAGAGTTCGACGAAAGCTTTTGAGTGCTACGATTGCCAGTTGGTTCTTGAAGTCATAGGCAATAATAGTTTTAGACTTATCCAAGTGGAAGACTGTTGGATTAATGTCTAAGTCCATAACTATAACTGGTAAGACTTGACCCGACCCGGCATGGTCCATTTGGGTTGCATGGCATCATGCATTTGGATAAACTATAATGAGAGAAATAATACTTAAGGTTTATTAATATATTATAAGTTATAATATATTAATAAGATTATTTAATTAGTATTGATCAAGAATTAATCTAGAATTAATTAAGTGATCAAAAGAAGACTAATTAAATATATGGGTTGATTGTGTAAATCATCCATACTTGTATAGTGGGCTAATGCTCCATGGATTATCAAGTTGGGCTAAAACCCATATGATTCTCCATGGATGCTCCATGGTGTATTTGAACCCATGGATCCAAGGAAAATGGAAAGTCATGACAATTAGGGTTTACACTAATTGTAACACTATATAAAGATCATACTCTTGGAAAAATCGGCCACTAAGTGAATAGAGAAGGGCTAGCTGATTTTCAAGTGTTCTATATTTCTCTCAAGGTTATTCCAAAAGTAATTGATGTTGTGTGAGCTATTTGAGGTGTCACACTTGGGGTACTAGGCACTCAAGCTTCTTGAGAACATTCTACACCAAAGAGGTATGTATTCTATCTTGTTATATTCATTGTTTTGTATGCTAGATTAGGATAATACCTTGGATGTTCATATTTGCATGTATAATAGAGAAAACATAGATCCAAGGTATTTAGGGTTGCATGTACACTTAGGAGTGTTATAATGGTCAAAACCCAACACCTAGTACATGCTGTTATTTGTATATGTGTTATGTGCAGTGTATCAATATTTTGGGGGAACTCACTAAGCTTTCGGGCTTACAGTTTCAGTTTATTGTTTCAGGTACATCAGGGGATCGTAGCAAGGCAAAGGCATGATCGTACAACTCCTCATGTTTTGTTTATGTTCCTGGGAAAACTCTGATATTATACATTTTGAAAACAAGTTTGTAATGATTTAATGGTTTTGAAATGTTATTTAAAAGTTCAAACTAGCATGATTTTTATGGGTGTTACACCTTTACACGCCTGAAACAAACTATATATATACCTAGACCTAATTATAAAGGCCCAACCCAAAACCCAACCGAAATCCTCATTAAGCCCACCAAAATCACATGGTGATTTTAGTCCAAACACCACCGAAATCATGGGGTTTTCGGTCCTAGACCGAGAACTCTAAAAACTATCAAAAGTAAAGTATAAACCACAAATCATGTCCTAACATCCATCTAGCCCTCTCCCTTACCCATTGTTTCTGTTCATTGTATTATGGCCTAAGTCCTAATCACCGCTCTATTTTATCTCCAACCATTGAAGAAGTTGTTAAACTTCATAGAAGTGGTTTTGTATGTTATAGGTAGGTTACTACAAATCAGAATTTGGTGAAGGTGGGTGGTACAAATCCGGTTGAATCAAAAATTGGCTGGATGATAATATGTTTTAGAGGTTTGTAAATTTGGGTTGTGTGTGGGAATTAGAAATCGGAAAGGGATTGTGTATGAATCATGAATCAGAACCATGATGAAGCAAATGGGTTAGAGCCAAAAGAACATCCTATGTGCTCATGCAAACCCTACTTGGATCTAGGTTTCTCTATTGTACATGCAATTCATCCAAGACTTATAAACCCTAAATCTGGTATGTATATTTCGAAATTGACATAAGAAATCAGATCTAGATGATTACCTCTTCAACAATGGCTTGAATCTTCTTGTCTTAGAGCTTAGAGTCATAATTGTCACTCCTCTAATGGCTTACAAACACCACAAGCAAGAGGATGCTAATTGAGAGAGAGGGGATGGCACAATTTCGGGTATGAAGACTCCTAGGGTTTCAAGTGGCTGAAAATTGGATGCCTTGGGGTCTTATTTATAATGATGCTGCTAGGGTTTCAGTCAAAATCCTAATGGACAGCTTAGGCCTTAAGCAGTCCAAGGAAGCTTCTGGAATAGGGCCTCTACAGCCGAAATTAGGATGGACACATCCCTAATTACATCCAACCCTAGTCCTTAAGCCTTCCCAGCCTAATACTCAACTATCACACATTTGACAGTTTAAGTCCCCGTTATTTAATTAATGTCTTTTAGCCACAAAATTAATTCTTAATTAATTCTTGTCTAATATTAATTAAACTGTATGATTTCTCCTTTAATATATTATTCATATAATATATTAATAAACCATAATAATCTCTCACTTTGATAAATCATCCTATCATGTTGCTTTGGTGAAGGCAACCCAAAAGGACCATGCACAACCGAGTCAAATACTTACCAAATATAGTTACGACCTTAAACACTAATCCAACAGAAGCTTCATTAGGTTCGAAGTCGTTAGAGAAGACGGAGGAGGTGGTACGGTGAATCGTATCCTGCTCAATCGACTTACAATAAAATGCACTTTGGATTCTTTATCGATTCCTCACTGGGCACCAAAGAGGTTCAGGTTGCATCATCAGGTTTGATTTTGTAATTTTTTTGGTTTTATTTTTTTTAGCTTAACGGGGAAGATGAAGGAAACGATGAGAGGCGAGCAACTGTTGGTCGGATATAACTGAAAGGGGTAGGGGAGAGGATCATGGGTGTGTTAACGTGGTTTTACATTTCCTTTGAGTGGTTGTACTTTAATTAACTATTATTAATTTTATTGTTTAAATAATTAATAAATTAAAAAAATAAATAACATATTAAATAAAAAGGAAATAGTTTGGGGTAAAATAGTCTTTTTATGTATGACAGGGAGCAAACACACAACAAAAATGTATAATAGGGATCGTCCGAGTTAAAAAAATAGTTATGGATCAAACACGGAAATTACCCCAAACCACATGGACCATCCGTGTAATTTACTCTATAATTTTTGTAATTTACTCTATAATGAATTGCAAAATTGGTCCTGTGGGAGACAGAGTTTCGTATGTGTGGTTGGCGGAGGTTCTAAACCCTAGGATTAGGGTTTTCCTAGATTTGAAATGTGCCATCTACAATGCATGGTCATCTCATGATGTACGGGTGACATTATTGCATGTGGCGACGGAGTAGTGATACATGCGACAATGAATGTTAAAGAGGGCATCACGCATCGAGCGTGGATGGAGGGTGGTTACGGAGAGCAGAGAAGGTCGGTATCCTTTGTGGTCTGGTGGTGCTTCGACAAGATGTTAGTGCTTCAGCGGTGCTCCAGAGAGAGAGAGAGAGAGAGAGAGAGAGAGAGAGAGAGAGAGAGAGAGAGAGAGAGAGAGAGAGAGAGAGAGAGAGAGAGAGAGAGAGGTGGCTCTGACGGGATTTTTCGACGACAACAACAGGAAAAAGAAGAGTTAGAGAAGATTGTGTTAGTATATTAAAAGAGAAATGGATGTATGAGGTAAGTTATTACTTATTAGGGGTTTTATTTTTTTATTTTTTTATAATAAAAATATTTAACTACATAAAGAAATAGAAAAAAAATAGGACAAAATAGTTTTTTTTAATATATTCAAATTTTCAAGGGACCGATTTTGTATGAAAATTTCAATTTTAATCTAACCGTACCAAAAAGTTTTTGAATCAAATTGCGCTTTTTAGTAAATCATATGAACATTTTTGCAATTTACTCTTTATTTTATTTATTATATTTAATCATAAAAATATATAGTATAATTTTTGTTAGTAGAGTTTCTTTTCCTTGGACAAAGGGAAAAGAGGAATAAAGTCGAGGCCAAGCACCGACCCATGGTTCCCTACTACGGAATGTACCGAAGGGAAAAAGGAAACGCATGGAAGATTTCGAGAAGAAAGTGAGAATATCAGAAGGCATGGACGTTGATCAAAATGGCTCCAACCACCACGAAATCGTCTCTTTGCTTCGCCAATTTCTCGGAGTTCAGCAGCGAAGAGCGGAAGCCTACGCAAAACTCAAAAAGTTCGTTTTCAAAAACTTTTGGATATTTGTTTCTGTATATTTTCAATTTCTGCAATATTGCTAGATCAATATATTTTATCGCTCGGATAAATTGATATCTAACGAGTTTTGGATGTCGATTGCGAAACATTGCGTTTTCATCGTTTAAATTTCATGTTTTTAGATTATTTTTCTTTGACAAATATTGATTTGTTATGATTTCAGTTCTTCCAGTAATTAGGGATTAATACATGATCTACTTCAATATTAATACTACCACTTACATGAATCAAAGAAGTAATTACAAATACAACTACGATGTCAAACATGTTATCCCAAATCAGTTTGGGGTAAGCTACAGATTTAACAATTGGAAATTAGGGCTTTGTTCATGATTAACATGTTCTTCTATGCTATCTATTTGAAATAGTGATGTCAAAATCTATGATTGCAATAAGATTCATACAATTTGAATTTAATTTGATGAAGTATATGATACAAAGTCATGAATGAATAAATAGTGAATAGTAATTTATTTATTTTCTGAAACAAAGCCAAAGAGTTATTTTTTTCATTGAAGAACATAAACTCTTGAAATGTTTTAACTTATCTAACATACCATTGGTTAACAGGGGCTTTACTGAATTGGGAGATTCTGCTTACCAACAACTTTGCAATGAAATCACACTTCAATTTAATGACTGTTCGAAACAAGTAAGTGATATATAGCTTCCTTGTTCTTATTTATGAAAAAGACGTAAATGCCCTCTTCACCCTCATCACTGAAAAGAAATTAAGTTGATGAACGTTTCTTCACAGGTGCTTGCATTGGAGTCGATATTTCTGAGTCCCAGTTATTCAAGAAATGATTTAGCTTCTATACTGAGGTCTGTTCAAGTACAAGAAAAGCAAAAGCTGCATCTGGTAATTTATATACTACTACAGTACTAATATTTTACTGTAGACCCTGCAAAAGACATGAATGCCCTTCTCATCCTCATCACTGAAAATATCCTTCTAGAAATCATAAATGATGTTTTTTGGGATAAAGTACGTAATGAACAAGGACTGTTTCATCTTTAGCGTATTTGAACTGTTTGAATGATGGTAAATGACCGTTTTACCCCTCTATAGAAGTGAGTCTGAATATAAGTGTATTCGAAAACTGTTATAAATACTAAATAAGCTTTCTGCTCTTCTAATCTCATCATGAAAAACAACTATAAATCATTGTTTTTTTTTTTTTTTTTTTTGACTTAATCTTTATAGAATGACTTTATGGGGTTAAGCCAAAAAACATGGCTTAATGTATTAAGACACTAATCGTTTACCTATTTTCCCTTCTTTTTTCCTCACAATTCCTCTCATGTTAAAGTTGATGATGAATCTTGTGAAATTTACTTTTTTTCTTTTTGTAATGTAAGGGTAAAATGGTCATTTAGTCTCGTCCAGTCAGTTTATATTCACTTTATCCTAACTAGCATCATTCCCCAATACTCATTTAACCACTTTACCGGTACATAACTTAATGACAAATAAAAAGAAACAACCCCATAAAAGACATTTTTGGTCTCTATAGTTTTAGTTTTCGGAATTACATCTTTGGTCCCTGAAGTTTTTAGTTTGCATGAATTACATTTTTGGTCCCTGTAGTTTTGATTTTTCAAAATCACACTTTTGGTCTGTGTAATTTTTAATTTCCATGAAATGAGTGACTTACACTTTTTTGGTCCATATAGTTTAAATTTTCCGGAATTACATTTTTGCTCCCTGAAGTATTTAGTTTGCATGAATTACATTTTGGTCCTTGTAGTTTTAATTTTCTGAAATTAAACTTTTGGTCTGGGTAGTTTTTAATTTGCAAGAAATGAGTTACATACACTTTTTTGGTTTAATTTTCCGGAATTACATTTTTGGTCCCTGAAGTTTTTAGTTTGCATGAATTACAGTTTGGTCCCTATAGTTTTAATTTTCTGAAATTACACTTTTGGTCTGTGTAATTTTTAATTTCCAAGAAATGAGTGACTTACACTTTTTTGGTTTAATTTTCCTGAATTACATTTTTGGTCCCCAAAGTTTTTAGTTTGCATGAATTACATTTTTGGTCCCTGAAATTTTATTTTTCCAAAATTACACTCTTTGTCCGTGTAGTTTTCAATTTGCAAGAAAAGTGACTTCCACTTTTTGGACCCTTTAGTTTAAATTTTCTGGAATTACATTTTTGGTCCCTGAAGTTTTTGTTTTGCATGAATTACATATTTGGTCCCCGTAGTTTTAATGTTCCAAAATTAAACTTTTGGTCCATGTAGCTTTTAGTTAGCAAGAAATGAGTGACTTACACTTTTAGTTCCTATAGTTTGCAATGTTCTGCACTTTAGGTCCACGTCTTGATACTTTTTACAATAAAACTAATTTACAGTATGAGTCCCTGCGGTTTCTACAATTACTTATCGCTCTTAAATTACACAAATAATCTTCAATACATTCAGTGAAGCTTCAATTCTTGTTCTTGTGTAGTGATTTTTATATCATCTTAACTCTGTTCATTGTGAAAAAAACAGACAGCAACAATTCAAGTTTTGAAAAAAGCTGGACGCCCCTCAGAACGTTTAGTGAGCCATGAAAACTGCAAATTTAAAAATCACACGCAACACGAATGTGTTCATGTTCATGAGATAACAGAAGCTGCAGGAACAGAAGAAGCAGAAGCAGATGCAGAATATGATAATGCAATGAAGGAAGCGATTCAAGGTGTTCAAGATGCAGTCACCACCATTAATGAGCATTTGGAAGAAGTTAGGTATGAAATTGCTGCACTTGAAGCAGAGTGATTTTTGGAATTACTTGTTATTTTGTGTTTCTTTTTTTTTTATTAATCGATACTTTGTTTAGATGTTTTCGTACATATATACAATGTTTAGTTATCTGGTTACTATTTGAAAGTTATATTAAAGGTTGTTTATTTGTTTGTTATGTGATTTATATATCAGATACATCACTTATATTTATTTGTTAGTAAGGTATTGTACTTTAAAAAATCTACCCAATTATAGCATCACAATAATTTAGTTTATTTTTTCTTATTACAACTTTCTATTTGTAAAGTCTACTGAATTATAGTGGTGAAAATTTATTTGTATTTGGATGATAGTTGCTATAATTGGATAGATTTTTCAATGTACAATGGTGTAGTGTAATAAGAATAAATGAAATTAGAATGCTACGATAAACAAATGAACAAGTTACTGAAATCGTCTTTGTGGTTTGCCGAAAATTACATGTTTGGTCCTATCTTTTTTTTTTTTTTTTGCACTTGGACTGTCCTTGCAGCTTTATTTGTTGCGTTTTTGGTCCCTCGTAGACATAAAAAGACTATATTGTCCTTTTGTTTTATTTATTTATTTTTTTTTCATATTTTTAATAACTTCTATTATATATATAATTAAAAAAGGAAAAGGGCCCACCCTTTAAACCTTGTCTCACCCTCAAAGTTTCGTGAGTCCTATATTGTTGTTCATCATCTTTTTCCCATCTTCCAGCCGCCACTTATCTCCGCCTCTATTCCTTTCATCGGGAGTTTAACCCACAAATATTCCAGATCATGGGTGCACCACCATCAAAACCATGCTTCTGTATCACCTTTCTCTCCCCATATATGTCATCGATCCATCTCAATCTCATCGTCTCTGGAAAAATGTTAACCACGATGTCGTCACCAGAAAATGTGAACCAGGAAAAATCAGCACCGCCTTTCTCATTCTTTCTCCTTAGTCTTCATCGACTCCATCTCCATCTTATACCTAATGAACCATGGACCAGGAAGTCAATGCTTAGGGACTTAGGGTTTGTTGAACCGATCTTGCATAAGGTGTATCTGGTTTGTTTATCGATCTTGTATTGGTGTATTGCATCTGGGTTCACGATTCTAGGACACTTCTGGGATAAAAATCAAATTTGAGTATACGTTCTGGGTAATTCTAACACCGGTGGGAGGTGGTTAAGCCGGTTGTGGTTAATGACAGCGGAAGGTGATTAAGGGAGGCGATTTCTTCTCAATCGCTCATCTTCCAGTAAATTTAACCCCACCGCTGCCATCTTTCAACTTCGACGGAAACCACAACCATCTTTCAACTTCGACGGAAACCACCACCATCTACCGGTAAACATAACACCATTGCTAACATCCCTTTTTCTTCTTCTTCCCTCTCAACATCCAAACTCTGACTCTCGACTTTTTAGGTGGGTTTCATGGCGGTAACTGAGTTTGGGGGTTTGATTTGGTTAAGGTTTTTTGTTTTTTAAGATTTGATTTTGGTTTGATTTTTAGAAAGGTTAGTTGATTTTCAGGTTTGGAGTTAGATTGCAGTTTAAGGTTTTATTTGGGTGGTGTTATAGGTTGTGGATCTATTTTCCAGTGGCCAGTGTTGGTTGTCGGTAGCTGATGGTGGCCAATGGTCGGAGTGATTAGAGTGGGAGGTGGAGTGGGAGTGCAAGTGGTCCCACCTATCAATAAATCGAATAATTTGTTTTCTTTAAATAAAAAATAAAAAAATTAACAAGGGTATTATAATCATTTCTTATCGGACAGGGACTTACGCGGTAACAAAATCAAAATCTAAGGACAGTCCGAGTGCAAAAAAAAAAAAGAATGGACCAAACACGTAATTTTTGACAAACCGACGATTTCAGTAATTTGTTCTAAACAAATATATGAAAGTGCATATGTATTATTTTCATTTAAACCCAGAAAAAAGGGGAGCAACAACGGTAGGGGCATGTCTTGAAATTAGAAAGTTCTTTTTATAACATATATAATTTCTTTATTTTATTAACTTATAGGAATATGACCTGCGATGGTAATTACCTTTTTATCTTGCTCACGTTTAGGTAATTTCATTTTTTTTATCCATTTGACCATTTAACTTGTTAAATATGTTCACAGGTGGCAATGGTAATATGTGAATATATTTAACAAATTAAATTGTCAAATATATATAAAAAAACAAAGTTGTCTAAATGTGAATAGTTTTTTTTTTACAAATTTCTTAAATTTTTTATAATTTCTTACAACATTTTTATGATATTTTTTCACATTCTTTTTTTTTTTACAAATTTTTTACAACATTTTTATGATATTTTTTTTTTCTTATAAATTTTTCTAATACAATGTTTTAAACTTTGTTTATATTTTTTTTTCGACTTTTTTTATATTTTCATATAATTTTAATACAAGTGTTTTTAAACCAAATATTTTATAACTGTTTTAGAATTCTCTTACAAGTTTTTTACTTTTTATTTTATTTTATTATTTTTTTTTAACATTGTCATTCAATTTTTCTATAACTTTCATACATTTATTTCTAAACTTTCTTTACAATATTTTTAAAGTGTTTCAAAGATTTTGTATGACAATTTAATATTTTTTATAACATTTTGAAATACTTTCGTTAAATACTAGTTTAAAACATTGTATTAAAAAAATTAAAAGTTTATAAACTTCTAAGTAAAAGTATTAAAAAGTTGGAATAATTTGTAACGCCCCGATTCTCATGTATTGTTCAATTATAGTTTCTAGGTTTTGGCCCTACTCGACGAGTTGGTTGCCCTACTCGTCGAGTAGCAGCGGGATTGGATCGCAAATTAAGTGACTGACTCGGCGAGTCCACTAGTGGGACTCGGCGAGTCCACTAGTGGGACTCGGCGAGTAGGAGCTGGCAAGTGAAACCCTAATCCCCGGGGTTTGTGTCCCTATTCAAAGGAGCCTTAGCCTCCTTTGGGCCTCTTTACAGTCTTAGAGAGTCCCTGAAAGGTCTGATTCGAGTGTGTGTGCTTTGGTGAGTGTGTGAAGCTTGATTTGAAGATTTTGGAAGGAGAAGGCTTGAAGGAAGAGGAGGTAGGAGCAAGTAAGGTAGGGAAATCATCACTATTCTCAGTTTTCATCTTCCAGAGGTATCCTCAATCACCATCTTTTCTGTGAGTTTCCTTTCTATGAAGTTCTAGGGTTTTCTTTGGACTTTAAGGGTTGATAAATTGAACAATGAGTTGGATCTGAAGTTGTAATTTCAGATCTGAACCCTCCCTAAGCTCCAGCAACATAAAGTCACAGAATTGATCATGTATGAGGTCCCTCATGGGCATGAAGCCCCATTAAGAGCTTAGATTTGGCATTTAGAGCCTTAAAAGCAATGCATGTACGTAAAGTTTGTGACTTTACGCGATACGTATGCCATAGAAGCTAGATCTATGAATTGGAGCCACCGCATGGACCAGAATAAGTCTATATGGAAAAAGGACCGAACGGACTCAGGGAATCACAAGGATGACTCGGCGAGTCTAATGAAGAAAGCCATGAACTCGACGAGTTGGATGAACAACCCGGCGAGTCCGATGAAGATCGTCATGAAACTTGGCGAGTTGATGAACAACTCGGCGAGTCGGATGAACTTCCCCCAAAGATATGAACACATATGTACCCGTCGAGTTTTGCTTAGGAAACCCGACGAGTGGCTTTAGAGTTCAGTCGAAAAACAAGGGAAACTCGACAAGTCACTCAATGACTCGGTGAGTGCACCGGAAGCCAAGGAAACTCAGCGAGTAGCCGAGGGAACTCGGCAAGTCAGGTCAACATGGACTATTGACCTTGACTGTTGACTTTGACCATTGACCCAGGTTGATCTGTTGACTTTTGAGGACAGTTCTAGATGAATCAGAAACTTACATATACAACTCGTGATGAATATAGGTGGTGAAGTTCGTGATAGTGACCTGAGGGTTGGAGCTTATTTCTGTGAGTCGACGTTGCAAGGTGAGTTATCCTCACTATACTAAGGGGTCTAAGGCACCAAGGCCGACCCATTGGATTTGATATCCTAGTAGTTATTGTTATGTTGAGTCTGAGTTAGTGATGCATGCCAATTGATGTGCTAGTCGGGTAGATCTATAGGACTGCTGGTGATACTGATTGATTACCTGTATGTGTATTTATCTGTTACATGTCGACATGTTATGTGGGGTGGGTTGAAGCTGTACTGCTCCGTGCGGTAGCCAACAAACCCGAGAGTATTCCAGATATGATTTGAGGGCCCGGTAGGCATTCCAGACTCATACTGAGGACTCGAGAGCATTCCAGATATGAGCTGAGGGCCCGATAGGCATTCCAGACTCGTACTGAGGGCTCGATGGCATTCCAGATACAAGCTGATGGCCTGGTAGGCATTCCAGACTCGTACTGAGGGCCTAGGGGTAGTCCAGCTTGTAAAGCTGTGGACCCAGTGCATGATGTTCTGTTTTTATTGATATAATCTGCTAATGTTGATATTGCTATGTGAACTGTATGTGTATCGGTATTTTGGGGTAACTCACTAAGCTTTCAGGCTTACAGTTTCAGTTTATTGTTTCAGGTACCTCAGGGGATCGCGGCAAGGCCAAGGCGTGATCGTACAGCTCCTCCTATTATGTTATGTTTCTGAGAAAAGACTATGATAATCAATGTTTTGAAAACAAAGTTGTAATATATTGATGAACTTGACATGTTTTTAAAAGTTTAAATTTATTTGAAATTTTGAATGTTACAAGTTGGTATCAGAGCCTTGGTTTGAGTGAATAGGAGGAACATTCGTGTGAATCCAGTCCCAAATCAAGGAACGGTTTTCAAAAATGTTTTAAGAAAAATGGTTTTCAAAATAAATAAGGAGGTGATGGGTGTACGATTAGTCGGAGCCAGTAAGCAAACCCCAAAATACCATACAGTTATTTGATTATGTGATATATTAGAACAGCATGCTAGTACTAGGCTAGGGATCTTCAGGAATTGCATGATAAAATTGCCTGATTACGTGGTGCCTGCTAGCCTAGGGTTTCCTTTACATGAAATTGACATCATTACTGTAGTGATTTAGTGTATGCATCACGGTTGTACATAATTAAGACCTTATAGCCTAAGAATGTCTTATTTAGCCTTATGTTCTGTTCTTGTTTGATTTGGGGCTTAGGGTAGAATTGAATATTCAAAAGTCTATCGGGTCTAGCGTTATGTATGGCTAGCATGCACTAGTGCTGCAGGGTTGGTGGAAATTTCGTGAGTGGGTAGGTTGTTGGGATAAGTCCACCGACTTCGAGTCGTTTAGCATTTCCTTTAGAAATAAGGCTTGAGTGCTCGATGTGATTATATATATTGTTAGAGCGTTGTGGTGATACTTGGAACAAATATGGGTAGGTGTGGAAGGTAGTATGGGCCCGTACTACTGAAAGCACAGGACCCATATGCATGACAAGGAAGTCATAACTCCCAGGGTTTTGTTGGGGGTTGGTCCCTAGTTATTGTGTATGAAGTTATTTAATACCTTGTGTTGTGTTTCAGAATGGTGATGAACAGGCGCTTTGTGATTGGATCCGAGTCAGGATCAGGATCGGGATCAGGAGAGGGCGGACAAGGGGAGCTGACAGCACCCGAGACGATCGGCCAAATGAGGCCGGATGAGATGGACGAGAGGATTCGAGAAATCCTGCATGACGAGGTTGCTGCCATGTTCCAGGCCGAATTTCCGGAAATGTTCGGGTCAATTAAGACCGCTATGGTGTAGTATTTCGATGAGCGTTACGTAGCCCTCACAGAGACAGCTGCCGCAACAACTGCATTAGCTGTAACTACGGTAGGAGGAGGAGTTGGTAGGGGTTTTCAGTACCGGGACTTCGACAACACGAAGCCCCCTAATTTTGATGGGACACAGGATCCCTTCAAGGCTATGAGATGGATTTAAGATGTGGAGGGGTGTTTCTTCACCTGCTCGTGTGCTACTGACCAAAAGATCATGTGTGCTCTTAACCTGCTTAGGTCCGGAGCCAAGGATTGGTGGAGACTTGCGACTGGGGCTTATACTGATGATCAGAGACCTGCTGTTACTTGGGAGAAGTTTCGGGATATGTTATGCGCTCGTTACATTCCGAGGGTTGAGCGGGAACGTTTGGCACAGGCGTTTCTGAGTCTGAGGCAAGATGGAGAGTCGGTGACGGAGATCACCCGTATGTTCACTGAGAGGGCGATGTTCTGCCCAGAGTTTGCTTCCGAGCAGTCTCAGATGACCCGTTATCTGAGTATGCTCAAGACTGATATCCTACAGTTCGTATCCACCCAACGATGTGATACTCTTCTAGAGTTATAGGAGGCCGCCAGATGGCAGGAGTTGGAGATTGAGCTGCAGTTGAGGGAGCAGCGGCCGGCCTCGGTACTGTCATAGCCGGCGCCGAAGCGGCCTAAGACCGCTGATGCTAGGACCAGGGGTCAACAGGGCCGCACTTGTGGGAAGTGTGACAAGGGTCATTCTGGGGTGTGTCGGGCTGGTAGTGGGTGCCACAAATGTGGCAAGGAGGGGCATTACGTGAAGGATTGTCGCCAGACTGCCACAGTTCAGGGGATGAGGTTATGTTATCATTGCAACCAGGTCGGCCACATAAGGGCCAACTGCCCACTACTTGCCGCCAAGCCGGTGCAGGCTGCAGCGCCGGCTACTTTGAGGATCACAGACGGGAGACCAGAAAGGACAGAGCCTCCGAAGGCTCAGGGTCGTGCTTTCCAGCTTACGGCAGAGGAGGACAAAGCAGCAGCATATGTGGTTGTTGGTATGTTTCTATCCTCACCTTGTTTTATTTATATGTTATATGCTTATCTGTTGTACCTATAATTAGGTACATTTTTGGTGAATTCTTTGCCTGCTTTGGTCTTATTTGACTCGGGGGCGAGTCGGTCTTTCGTGTCTCAGTCTTTTAGTAGGGAGTTCAGTACGCCTGTGGGCGAGTTAGAGTGTCTGTTGCGATTGTCTATCGCTAATGAACATGGGGTTTCTTCTTCTTCAATTTATCGAGGATGTGACTTAGAGATTTTCGGAGTGTCTTTTCTAATAGACTTGATCCTGATTCCCATGGGGGAGGTGTGCATGATTGTGGGCATGGATTGGCTCAGTATGTTCAGTGCTATGATTGATTGTGAGGGTCAGCGAGTGGTAGTTCGAACCCCTAGTGGGGAAGAACTGGTTATATATGGTGAGGGCACCAGAGTAGGCTCAGGTTTTTGCTCAGCTGCTAGGGCTCGGCAGTACATTCAGCATGGGTGTATGAGTTATCTAGCGTACGTGGTAGATACGCGAGCCAGGGACCGGATTTCGGTCTCCGATGTACCAGTAGTCAGGGAGTTCGCAGATGTGTTTCCAGAGGAGTTGCCAGGGATACCTCCGGAGAGGAAGGTCGAGTTCAGGATCGACCTGGTGCCAGGTGCGGGCCCTATCTCTAAGGCGCCGTACCGATTGGCGCCGCCTGAGATGCAGGAACTTTCGTTGCAGTTGCAGGAACTGTGGGGCAAGCATTTCATTCGACCTAGCAGTTATCCATGGGGAGCGTCGATTCTTTTCGTCCGGAGGAGTTAAACAAGCTAACGGTGAAGAACCGTTATCCACTCCCGAGGATAGACGACCTCTTTGATCAACTGCAGGGCGCATCTTGGTTTTCCAAGATCGATTTGAGGTCCGGGTACCACCAGGTCAGGGTCAGGGAGGAGGACGTGGAGAAGACCGCATTCCAAACTCGTTATGGACATTACGAGTTCGTGGTGATATCGTTTGGGCTCACCAACGCGCCAACAATGTTTATGGACCTGATGAATTGGGTCTGCAAACCGATGCTCGACCGTTCGGTCATAGTGTTTATAGATGATATCTTGGTGTATTCCAAGACCCGAGAGCAGCATGAGGAGCATCTACGAGAGCTGTTGGGGGTCCTGAGGCGGGAACAACTGTACGCCAAGTTCTCGAAATGTGAGTTTTGGTTACGAGAGGTCCAGTTCCTTGGACATCTCGTTAACCAAGAAGGGATTTTGGTCGATCCGGCCAAGATCGAGGCGGTTATGCAGTGGGAAGTTCCGAAATCCCCCTCAGATATTAGGAGCTTTTTGGGATTGGCAGGATACTACCGGAGATTCATATGGGATTTATCTTAGATTGTAGTACCCCTCACTCGTCTCACGAGGAAAGGGGTGGATTTTCGGTGGGGTCCTAAACAGCAGGGAGCGTTTGAGACGCTTCGTCAGCGTCTGTGTGAGGCGCCAGTCCTGAAACTCCCGGTGGGAGTTGAGGATTTTGTAGTGTTCTATGATGCCTCCATCACAGGGTTAGGGGCGATTCTCATGCAGAGATGACGAGTGATAGCCTACGCATCTCGGCAGCTGAAACCGCACGAGACTCGATACCCTACACACGATTTGGAGCTAGGGGCAGTGGTGTTCTCCCTCAAGATATGGAGACATTACCTCTATGGGGTTCGTTGTACCATTTACACAGATCACAAGAGCTTGAGACACATCATGGATCAGCCGAACCTAAACATGAGGTAGCACAGGTGGCTCGATGTAGTCAAGGACTACGATTGCAAGATCCTTTACCACCCTGGTAAAGCGAATGTGGTTACGGATGCTTTGAGCCGCGAGTCGGCGGGGTCTTCCACTCCTACAATATGTATGAAAATAGTTGTGGACTCCCTGCTTGTGAGCTTGATCAGGGATGCCGAGATAGAGGGCAAGCGACCGGAAAATTTGAAGAGGGAAAGGATCTAGGGTGAAAACACCAGGTTCGTGCAAGATAGTCGTGGATTACTGACCAGATATAGTCGGGTTTGGGTTCCGATGTCTGGCGGGATCAGGCAGATGGTTATGGAAGAGGCTCATAAGTCTCACTTCTCCATCCACCCGGGGGCCACCAAGATGTACCGGGATTTGAGTTTGAGCTATTGGTGGCTGGGTATGAAGCACGAGATCTCTTGGTACGTCGAGAGGTGCTTGACCTGCAGGATGGTCAAGGCCGAACATTAGAGGCCGCATGGCAAGCTGCAGCCCCTGGAGATTCCCATCTGGAAGTGAGAGCAGATCACGATGGACTTTATCACCAAGCTATCAAAGACGGTGAAGGGTTTTGATGCCATTTGGGTCATCGTGGACCGATTGACCAAGAGTGCCCATTTCTTGGCCATAAGGGAGAGTTCGTCGGCCGACAAGTTGGCCGAGGTGTACGTTCACGAGATCGTGTCTCGCCATGGGATTCCCGTTTCCATTGTCTCGGATCGGGATGTCAGGTTTACCTCCCGTTTCTGGTAGAAGTTTCATGAGGAACTGGGCAAGCGGTTGCACTTCATCACGACATTCCACCCTCAGACAGACGGCCAGAGCGAGAGGACTATTCAGACCCTCGAGGACATGCTAAGGGCGTGTGCCATCTACTTTGGTGGGAGCTGGAATTCTCACCTACCACTTTCAGAGTTCGTCTACAACAACAACAACAACAACTATCATTCTAGCATTGGCGCCCCGCCATTCAAGCTGTTGTACGGGCGGAGATGTCACACCCCGATTTGTTGGGGCGAGGTGGGTCACAGGGTAATGGGCCGGATGGAGGTGGTTTTGCAGACGAGCGAGAAGATTCAGTAGATCAGACAAAGATTGCAAACAGCTCAGAGTTGACAGAAAAGTTACGCCGACAGACGCTGATCTGAGTTGGAATTTCAGACACGTGACATCGTACTCCTGAAGGTCTCGCCCTGGAAGGGTGTGATCCGTTTCAGGAAAAGGGGTAAATTAGGCCCTCGATATATTGGGCCATGCAGGATCATTGCAAGGGTTGGCAAGGTGGCGTATAGACTAGAGCTTCCATAGGAGCTTAGTCGGATCCACAATACTTTTCATGTATTGTAATTGCGAAAGTGCATTACAGACCAGGAGGCTGTAGTATCATTGGATGATGTTCAGATCGACGAGCGCCTGAACTATGTGGAAAAGCCTATGGCCATTTTGGAAAGGAAGACGAAGATTCTGCGGAACAAGGAAATACCTTTAGTAAAGGTACAGTGGGAACATCGGAGGGGATGCGAGTGGACATGGGAGCCAGAGGCGGAGATGCGCGACCATTACCCGACATTTTTTATTCCAGCGGACTTCGAGAACGAAGTCTAGTTCAACTGGGGGAGAGTTGTAACGCCCCAATTCTTAGGTATTGTTCAATTATAGTTTCAAGGTTTTGGATCGGGGTTTGTGTCCTTATTCAAAGGAGCCTTAGCCTCCTTTGGGCCTCTTTACAGTCTTAGAGAGTCTCTGAAAGGTCTGATTCGAGTGTGTGTTCTTTGGTGAGTGTGTGAAGCTTGATTTGAAGATTTTGGAAGGAGAAGGCTTGAAGGAAGAGGAGGTGGGAGCAAGTAAGGTAGGGAAATCGGCACTATTCTAAGTTTTCATCTTCCAGAGGTATCCTCAATCACCATCTTTTCTGTGAGTTTCCTTTCTATGAAGTTCTAGGGTTTTCTTTGGACCTTAAGGATTGATAAATTGAACAATAAGTTGGATCTGAAGTTGTAACTTCATATCTGAACCCTCCCTAAGCTCTAGCAACATAAAGTCGTAGAATTTATCATGTATGAGGTCCCTCTTGGGCATGAAGCCCCATTAAGAGCTTAGATTTGGCATTTAGAGCCTTAAAAGCAATGCATGTACGTAAAGTTTGTGACTTTACGCGATAAGTGTGCCATAGAAGCCTAGATCTATGAATTGGAGCCACTACATGGCTCAGAATAAGTCTGTATGGAGAAAGGACCGAACGGACTCGGCGAGTCACAAGGATGACTCGACAAGTCTAATGAAGAAAGCCGTGAACTCGATGAGTTGGATGAATAACTCAGCGAGTCCGATGAAGATCGTCATGAAACTCGACGAGTTGATGAACAACTCGGCGAGTCGGATGAACTTCCCCCAAAGATATGCACATTTATGTACCCGTCGAGTTTCGCTTAGGAAACCTGACGAGTGGGTTTAGAGTTCAGTCGAAAAACGAGGGAAACTCGACGAGTCACTCGATGACACGGCGAGTGCACCGGAAGCCAAGGAAACTCGGTGAGTAGTCGAGGGAACTAGGCGAGTCAGATCAACATGGACTGTTGACCTTGACTGTTGACTTTGACCATTGACCCAGGTTGATCTGTTCACTTTTGAGGACAGTTCTAGATGAATCCGAAACTTACGTATATAGCTCGTGATGAATATAGGTGGTGAAGTTCGTGACAGTGACCCTGTAACATCCCAAAAATACAGGCCAAAAATTTCATTTTTAATTAAGTGATTTGCAAAACGTTTGTAACAAAATATCATTCGACCATATAATTTAATAAAAACATGTCTCGTGTCTGTAAACCAAAACGTAAAATATAATAATGTCAGAGTACAAATCCCAGAACGTCTCATAGTGCGGAAAACAAAGAGCGTGTGTGTGATGCGCCGCTACCGCGCCAGCTCCTTCCACTTGACTGAATAGGTACCTAAAACAACAACTGAAAACCGTAAGCACGAAGCTTAGTGAGTTCCCCCACTTTACCACATACCATACAATCACATAACATACATATAGTGTCAGGCATATCTGGGTGCCTGACCTACCCCTTCGGTCCTCTCGACCGGATACTGACTAGCATATCTAGGTGCTGGTCTCCCCTTTAGTCCTCTCGACCGGATACTGACTAGCATATCTGGGTGCTGGTCTCCCCTTTGGTCCTCTCGACCGGGTGCTAGGGAATATTTCACCCACTACTACTACCACATAACACATATCACAAAATCTATCTAGCATGGCTGGGCATGACTGCCCCTTCGACCCTATCGACTGGTAATCTGGGGACTATCTCCCCTACTGTCACTAGCGTATAACATCATATCATACTAGCACATAAACATATCGCAGGTAGTAGCAAACCTAGATGAATATCACAGAGACAATCATCTAATCATACAAATCCTACTGGTGGGCCGGCATTGTGGCCGTAGACCCACCGCTGCTGGAAGGTAACTCACCTCAAAAGTAACTGCTGAAAGTCTGCTTGCTAAGCACCTGACTGCTGAACCGGTAATCCTCCGGCTATAAATCTTGATATAGATTAGACACTCATAAATACCCTTAGGTCAATGACTGACCCACCCCAGGTCCAAGGTCAACTCCTTGGTCAAAGTCAACTTCCAGTTGATTGGACTCGCCGAGTCATGGCACAGACTCGCGGAGTCCCTCTCCTACTAACCTGATCCTACTCGTCAAGTCCCTCTTCCCACTCGTTGAGTCACCCTTAACTCACTACTTGGGACGATTGGACCGACTCGCAAGCCGACTCGCCGAGTCCAAGAACAACCCGCTGAATCCCTACGAGCAGATCTCCTACTCGCTTCCAAATCCTCCCCAGAGCATCCTTTATGAGGATTTGGGTTTCTGGGACCATTGCTACGCGTTAAATTGCTAATTCCGCATGCAGATACGAAGGGTTGGACCTTCAACACTTAAACCCCTCTTATTCAGTAACAGTTCATATGACTTGCCGAGTTTCAAGAACAACTCGTCGAGTTCCACGCAATCTTCATAGGACTCGCCGAGTTGTTGATCCAACTCGTCGAGTCTAAGGCCATCTTCATAGAACTCGCCAAGTTCCACTTTGGGACTCGCCGAGTTCCTTCAACCCATTTCCCATACAGACCAAATCTGAGACATGCAACGCTTCTAAACCATAGATCTATGCTCCTAAGGCATGCTTATCACGTAAAGTTGCAAACTTTACGTGCATGCATGGCCCTATAAGCTCAAAAAGGCAAATCCAAGCTCTTTAAGAGGTCATACACTCAATAAGGACCTCAATAACTCCGACCACAGAGACTTTATACTTCTAAGATGCTCATAAGGTCCAGATCTGAAGTCCTTTCAGATCATAGAGCACAAACACATGGAGTTTGGGGTTTTAGGGCTTGAAAACCACCAATTAGGGACAAAAAGGGGATCTAATGAACTTGTGATTAAGGTAGGAACTTTTCTACCTGAATGGAAGTCTCTTGCAGGGTAGATGTCGGATCTACTTCCCATCCTTGCACTCTTCCACCTTTTTCTTCTTCTCTTAAGCTTCAAACTACCTTCACAAGGCCAAAATCACTCACAAGAACAATAAAGGGGGCTAGGGTTCGTCTCTCATCTTCTCTAGAAGTGTTAGGGACAAGGGAGGCCGAGTTAGAGTGTTTAAATAGGGTGCAAACACCCGGGTTAGGGTTTTTGTCTAGACAAGGTCTACTCGTCGAGTCTAAAGCTTATACCCCATGTCTTATCCCGCTTCTACTCGGCGAGTTCGTCCTTCAACTCGTCGAGTCCAAGGCAAAAATGCATTATTTAAGGAATATCAATTACAAGAAATACGTACCAGGAACTAGGTGCTACAAATCTCCCCTACTTATTTAAGAGTTCATCCTCGAAGTCCGCTGCTCGATCTTGAAACAGCTCGGGGTAATGCTCCATCATCTCTTCCACCGGCTCCCAAGTCCACTCCGATCCCTTCTGGTGCTGCCATTGCACCTTCACGAGCTCCAACCTCTTGTTCCTCAAATCCTTCGACTTCCGGTCGAGGATTGCTTCTGGCCTCTCAATGGAATTCAAGCTATCGTTGACCTGAATATCCTCCAAGGGCACCACGGACGAGTCATCCACCAAACACTTCCTCAATTGAGAGACATGGAAAGTGCTGTGGATCTGGCTGAGTTCGGCTGGCAGATCCAACCTATACGCTACCTTGCCCACCCGGGCTACAACCCTGAATGGCTCGATGTACCTTGGGCCCAACTTGCCTCGCTTTTTGAATCGGATGATGCCTTTCCATGGAGACACCTTTAGGAGAACCATATCCCCGACTTGGAATTCCAAGTCCGAACGACGCTTGTCGGCATAACTTTTCTGCCGACTCTGTGCAGTCTGAAGCCTGCTCCGAACCTGCTGAATTCTTTCGGTCGTCTTAAGCACCACTTCGGTGCTCCCCATTACCCTCTGGCCAACTTCACCCCAATATATCGGGGTCCTGCACCTTCGCCCGTACAGCATCTCAAAAGGAGGACGGTCAATACTCGGGTGGTAGTTGTTGTATGAGAACTCAACTAAAGGAAGATAGGTATCCCAACTACCACCGAAATCTAGGACGCATGCCCGCAACATATCCTCAAGAGTTTGGGTGGTCCACTCACTCTGACCATCAGTCTGTGGGTGAAAAGCGGTGCTAAAATGCAGACGAGTGCCCAACTCATCATGAAACTTCTTCCAAAACCTGGAAGTAAAACGCACATCTCTGTCTGAAATCACCGATAATGGCACCTCGTGCCGCGCCACTATCTCCCTGATATAGATGTCGGCCAACTTCTCTGCCGAGATACTCACCTGAATCGGAATAAAATGGGCGCTCTTGGTCAATCGATCCACAATGACCAATATCAAATCCAATCCTCGCGCGGTCCTGGAAAGCTTCGTGATAAAATCCATCGTAATATCTTCCCATTTCCACAATGGGATATCTAACAGCTGCATCTTGTCGTGCGGTCTCTGATGCTCGGCCTTGACCTTCCTGCAGGTCAAACACCGCTCAACGTACCAGGCCACGTTCCGCTTCATGCATGGTCACCAATAGTCTAGACGAAGGTCCATGTACATCTTCGTTGCCCCGGGATGAATGGAGAGTCGGGATTTGTGCGCCTCCTCCATCAAGACATGGCGCACGCCTCCGTGATACGGCACCCACACCCTACGGTGTAGTGTCAATAATCCTCGGCTATCATAATCGAAGGAGGTAACTTGACCCACTATCCGCTCACTCTTCCGATATTCCTCCTTCATAGCCTCCTGCTGAGCTTCCCGAATCTGCTCTAATAGGGGAGTCACCACCGTCATCCTCATGTACACGCCTCTGATCGGCGTTGCCTTACGACTAAGCGCATCGGCCACCACATTGGCCTTCCCTGGGTGATAAAGGATCTCGTAAACATAATCCTTCACCACGTCCAACCACCGGCGCTGTCTCATGTTCGGATTCGGCTGATCCATGAGATACTGATGTGCACCAAAAGTACCCACTAATTTTAATATTTATAACCTAACAAACTTAGACTAACTATGCACTTATAGGCAGTGTACCTAGTCAGATTACAATATAGTTTAGGTAAGTCGGGTGTCGATCACAGGGAACGGTGGATTAATTTAAAATATTTGATTATAAGTTACGGGTCACACGAAAAGAATAAAGAAATAAATCTCAAACTAACAATTAGTTAACTATTCTCGATAAACTAATAGGAAAGCAAATCTCTTCAGGTACTTTGGTTTAGACAAATTACACCTTAAAAACATAGACAATTGCATACACAAATTAATTTATTCATGTTCACTGATTGCTAAAATGATTAGATTCACGTTCACTATAACTAATCCTTTAGCAAACAAGTCAATTCAAACAGTGATCAATTGGTTAAACTAACATGCTTCCTAGTGTTCAGTTCGTATCAAGCAAGACTTGTAAATATAGTTAATCAAATTAATCATTCAATTAAACTCTTGTTAATGGTCATCAAAAAAGGCTCGCACATTAACTTACTTATTCTCAAGTTAATCCTAGTTTCTCATTCGTTATTCCTAGACTTATAATCTCGATGGTCATCAAAATCGTAAGAGACAAGCAATCAAGTAGATGTTCATTCAACTCAATTTACTTAACAATTAACAGCAAATAATTATCGTTAATACGTAAGGATCTTTTAACAAGCTTGGCAAGATAAATTAAACATAAACAAACAATTCAATATAGCAATTAGTCTAATAATCAAAGCTTCATTCAATCATAAACACAAAGTAAAAGGTTTTTACACCCAAATCAGAAACTAAATACATAATAGTAACACAATGGAATGCTAAACATGGTCACGTTAACAAACCATATGTCTACCGACATGTATCCGCTCTCCAACCCTTCCGATCTCCGCTCCCGTTAGCCTCACGGCCTTCCGGCCGCCTTCTAGACCCTCAAAACGGCTTAACAGAAGTTTAATATCGACTAAATTAAGTTGGAAGTCGAATCCCCTTCTCTGGTTAGCTGAAAGTCGACTTTTATAGCCCTTGTAGCCGACTTACGTACGCTGGGCGTACTAAGGATTACTACGCGATTGAACTTATCCGAGGCCAGCTATTACGCGGGGCGTAACCTAAAATTACGATGGGCGTAATATGATTTTGGTCGCTACGCTTAGCGTACAGGTGTATTACGCGGGGCGTAATTGGTCTAGTCCAACATTTTTAATTTCTTTTAGCTTCTAAGCCCGGTTTCCGCTTCAGTCTTTTCTTTTGTGCTTTATTGTCAACGAATATCTGCAAATCACAATTCAAAGCATTATAAGTATCTTTTAGTTCTAAAAGAGAATAATAAAGGCCAAAATATTAAGATATAATGCATAAAAATATCTATAAAATATCAAAATACCCCACACTTAGCCTTTGCTTGCCCCCAAGCAAATTCTAATTTTATTTTTCCAATATCGCATCAAACAATCCATTTAAAACTCAGCCATTATGCCAAGACCGCAACGCATGCATTTGTGTCTAAAATTTTCCTAAAGTACCCCCCCATACTTTAAATACTCACAATCTTCATAAACATTTGCCCACTTTTTCCGAACAATGCTCATTTTATGCAACCCTCCGAATCCATCCCCAGAAAACCTCCTAGCCTCAAGGTATTTTTAGTTGAGCAACCTAAGCATACATAATCTAGAATTACAATTTATGATACCACTATGGAGCTTCTTGAATTATTTTGATTTTTGGTATCTTCAATTTTTTTGAATTTCTTGGAATTTTGATCTTTTGATCTTCACTTTATTTGCTTCAAAATTCTTCAAACTTTTCTCGTAATTCTCTTTTTCTTTTTTCTATAGCATGTATCTTATTATTTATTATTATTTATTATTTTTTTTCACTCAAAACCTACATGCTTAAGCAAAGGCGCTCAACCTCAACCTTTATTGGTTAATGATAATAATTTTCCTGGATACATTTTAGGTTCAGGCTGCTAAATATATTGCATCCCTCAAACCAAGCGGGGTTATGTTTTTGTTCCATGATTGCACTAAAATAAGGGAAGCCACAAATGCACTATAACGTGTATTGGCTCAACTAAACATTTGAACTCTCATCAGATCATCTCATACTATATTAGCAAAAATTTAAATTATCACTAGATTTTTAAATTAAACTATTATTTCAAGTTTATAAATTTTTAAATTTCCCTAAATCTAGCAATTTCCAACTATTATTTCATTTTTCCTTTAAATTTTAATTTACTTTTACCGACCCCCTACCCCACACTTATTTCATATAATGCCCTCATTGTATGCTAAAACTAATAAAAACATAAAAAGGAGAAAAAGGAACAGACTCCCCTGGGGTAGTTGTGGCGAGATCGAATGGGGCTGCTACAAGTTGCTCCATAAATGTGTTGAAAACCGGAAACTGGAACTGTTGCTTCTGAATTCGCCGAAAAATAAAAGCAAGACTGCCGACTTCAAAAAAAATGTGGTGCACAAGATTGCAAATAAAATGCAATGTAGTAATCATGACGTGGGAAAGTGTCGACCACGTCGTCTCGTCAAGAATGACATCCTCTTCTCACGATGAAAATCCCCCACAACATAGGAAAGTGTCAACCATGTCGTGGCAGCCGGGATGATACTTTCTCCTTGCGTTGAAATAAAACTCTATGGTGTGGGAACAACTCATCCATACCATAGGAATCAGAACATCGTAAAAATGCCAATCTTCACTCACGAAATCAATATGCACCCCACACTTATGACAAATTGTGGGTCTTGACTATAATCTTCGAACTCTCACACGGCTCTCTCTAGCAACAATCGGACCTAGTTGCTGAACTTACTGCCAGCTTTCTAAGGGCGAAAAGTCTGCAGAGATCTAAACAACCAAAGAGCATCAACATGGAAAACAAAAGTAAAACAAACTAAATTAAAGTTTAATTACATACCAAATAAAAATACTAAACTAAACTAAAAATAACACAAAATAAAAATAAAAATAAAAAGGATACCTAAATCACTCATCATCTCCATCATCATGTTGCTGCATCCCAGAAGTACCGGCCCCATCATGTCGTGGCTGGAATGGTGGTGGGTAGGGAACCGAGTACTGAAACCCTTGGTGGGCAAAGAATGCGGTCAACGCATCCCCATACCACTGTTGTTGCCTGTCCACATGTGCAACATACTCACCAAGATTCTGAACCCTCATGTCAAGACGGTCAATGCCCTGAGCTAAGTAGCGCATATCAATCTCCGGCTCAGGTCCCTGCTGCACTCCCCGAGGTGCAGGTCTCCGCCGCTGGACCCGTCTCGGCTATGGCTCGGCGACACCTTCCTCGTCCGCCACATCATCTGCTCGTACTCGCAAGACACCATCCGCGCCTCTCTCGAGGACACGCATCGACTCTAGTAACTGGAGGCTCATCAGTCTCATATCATGGAACACCATCGATCTCGTGTTCTCTCGTGTCAATAACTGATAAGATCGGGCTAAGCGCGTGATAAAATGCCCTCCACAAATCGGACTATCCTCCCGAAGTCCCCTGGCCCTCCGTCCTAAATATGCAGCTAAAGCAACTGGAAGGTTCAGGTGCCTCCCTGGAGTAACAAGCGCCCACAGAAAATACAAGTTCGTCGAAGGCACTCTCCCACTGTTCTTGTGATGCGTGAGAGTCATAGAAATCAAACGGTGCATCAATCTGTAAGTAGTAGACCGAATCATCCGCCCTCGTGCGGTGGATGGCGTATAAACTCCTCCTGTAATCTCGGCCCAAAAAGTGTTTTCGTTATAGTCATATGGCCGCTCCATAAGACAATCAGCAAGGAATGTCGGGAAGTGGACACTCCTTGTCTCATCTACTTTGTATATACCAACCCGAGTCGCAAGCTCTATGACACTGCATTCCCGGCTCACTCCCCCCAGTCTGAAGGCAAAAGCTGTCCTGTCATCGAGTGCCTTCCTAGGATCATAGGAAACTGTAGCATAGAACTCCAGCAAAAATTCCCGATAAACAGGCTCCTGGATCCTGAACAATCGAGCCCATCCCTGGCATACGAACAAATGCACTCCACTCGCGTCCGAGTGCGTGTATTGCAAAAAATCCTGGATCAGTGCAGCAAGTCCAGTCCGGGTCGCCAATTCCCAATCAAATGAGGGTGCAATATCAATCTCCTTGGTAAGAAGTAGACTTAAATTTGTAACATATCGTGCCCGGGTTGCATCGTTTAAAGTTTGCGGAAATTGTAAGAATCGGTGATCGGTCACGTCCCGGGTGGGTTGGCCCGTTGAGTTCTTCGGGCCATAATCTGCACACAAAACACAAAACCCAACAAAATATCAAAGAAGGAACAATTAACAGAAATAATGGTCCTTGGGCATCGAAAATACGCTGGGCGTACGTCCAGCTTATGCTGGGCGTACGTCCAGGCTTGCGCGTATCCGTGTTCTGGTCCCCTTGCTTGTGCTAAAGTCATAATCCCATATCAAAATTATCCAAATTAACAAACTATAAGCAATAAACACAACAGGGCAAACACATGTGCATATCACTTCGTGGTCCAAAGGCAGTACAAAAATGGGACCTCCAAAAAATATGAATCAATCCCCGAGCTCAAATTGATGGGTCAATCGAAGTCAATCTAAGTTTACATGGAAACTTTATAGGGCAGTCAATCGATTTTTCAGGGCGTACGCTTGGCGTGTGTCCCCAAGCTTCAATCGATGGTTATGGGACGGAATTAAGACAAAATTAGGTCCTAGGGTTTAGTCCATTGACAAAAATCGGTCTATTCAATCGATTTTTCAGGGCATACGCTTGGCGTGCGTCCCCAAGCTTCAATCGATGGTTATGGGACGGAATTAAGACAAAATTAGGTCATAGGGTTTAGTCCATTGACAAAAATCGGTCTATTCAAGTGGTAATCAGAACATGTATCTGCGAAATTGACCCTAATTCAAGAACCCTATAAACCCTAGATTTCGAGCAAAGGCATTTTGCAGCCAATTTCGTCGATTGAAACCCTAATCCAAAACATTGAGTAACCGAAAAACTTACTTGTGTGTCGAATTTGACAAGAAATGAAGCAAAATCGAAATTCTTGGAGAGAGTTTGTCGTCACAGTTCGTGTGCGAAGGAGGGAATGGTTGAAAGAATAACAAAGAATTCAAACGGTCAAGAGATATACCTGGTCGCTGATTTACGATGGGCGTAAAACAATGTTACACTGGGCGTAACCCCAATTCCATGAAAATCCATACGCGATCCGGGCTTAATTACGCTTGGCGTAATCAATCATACGCTGGGCGTAATTTAAATAAAATATTTCCTTTTTCTTTTAATTAAAATTTCTTTTCTTTTCTTTTAACTATTTAAATAAGGGACTTTAAAAACTTAATTATTTTTCTTTTTTTTATTGCTTCAGCAACTGATGACTTCCCGATGAATGAATAAAAATGAGACGTCATAACCACTTGTCTTTGTCGAGATCAAACAACAACGGTTGATCAAAAACCTTTGCATGGAAGAATTGGTTTGTGAAAACACCCACTTTCGGGACCCGTTAGAATATTTCCTTTGTTTTCCTTGCACCTTTAACTAAAAGCGGAACAAGAAGTGACCTAACTAGTCAAGAACAGCAAGAGCTCGGTCTTCCACTTAACCACCACAATATGCCTTGCTATACTACGCCTCATGGATTTAGTTGGACAAATCAACAAAGTAGTAGGCCAAGCAGGTCAAAAATTCCCTAATCGCTTGCATTCTCGAAACCCATGCAAAAAGTAAAGTCAAGCAATGTGTACAATCCTAAATTCCTGCAAATAACAACAAGAACCTTCCCGACAAGTGAAATGATATCATCGAAGATAAACTCTAAAAAAAACTAAACTAACTATAAACAAATAACAAATAAGCAAATAAATTAAATTAATGACACGCCATTCCCGGCAACGGCGCCAAAAACTTGATGTGCACGAAAGTACCCACTAATTTTAATATTTATCACCTAACAAACTTAAACTAACTATGCACTTATAGGAAGTGTACCTAGTCAGATTACAGTATAGTTTAGATAAGTCGGGTGTCGATCACAGGGAACGGTGGACTAATTTAAAATATTTGATTATAAGTTACGAGTCACACGAAAAGAATAAAGAAATAAATCTCAAACTAACAATTAATTAACTATTCTCGATAAACTAATAGGAAAGCAAATCTCTTCATGTACTTTGGTTTAGACAAATTACACCTTAAAAACATAGACAATTGCATACACAAATTCATTTATTCATGTTCACCGACTCCTAAAATGATTAGATTCACATTCACTATAACTAATCCTTTAGCAAACAAGTCAATTCAAAAAATGATCAATTGGTTAAACTAACATGCTTCCTAGTGTTCAGTTCGTATCAAGCAAGACTTGTAAATATAGATAATCAAATTAATCATTCAATTAACCTCTTGTTAATGGTCATCAAACAAGCCTCACACATTAACTTACTTATTCTCAAGTTAATCCTAGTTTCTCATTCGTTATTCCTAGACTTATAATCTCGATGGTCATCAAAATCATAAGAGACAAGCAATCAAGCAGATGTTCATTCAACTCAATTTACTTAACAATTAACAGCAAATAATTATCGTTAATACGTAAGGATCTTTTAACAAGCTTGGCAAGATAAATTATACATAAACAAACAATTCAATATAGCAATTAGTCTAATAATAAGAGCTTCATTCAATCATAAACACAAAGTGAAAGGTTTTTACACCCAAATCAGAAACTAAATACAGAATAGTAACACAATGGAATGCTAAACATGGTCACGTTAACAAACCATATGACTACCGACATGTATCCGCTCTCCAACCCTTCCGATCTCCGCTCCCGTTAGCCTCACGGCCTTCCGGCCGCCTTCTAGACCCTCAAAACGGCTTAACAGATGTTTAATATCGACTAAATTAAGTTGGAAGTCGAATCCCCCTCTCTGGTTAGCTGAAAGTCGACTTTTATAGCCCTTGTAGCCGACTTACGTACGCTGGGCGTAAGTTGGATTACGCTGGGCGTACTAAGGATTACTACGCGATTGAACTTATCCGAGGCCAGCTATTACGCGGGGCGTAACCTAGAATTACGCTGGGCGTAATATGATTTTGGTCGCTACGCTTAGCGTACAGGTGTATTACGCGGGGCGTAATTGGTCTAGTCCAGCATTTTTAATTTCTTTTAGCTTCTAAGCCCGGTTTCCGCTTCAGTCTTTTCTTTTGTGCTTTATTGTCAATGAATAGCTGCAAATCACAATTTAAAGCATTATAAGTATCTTTTAGTTCTAAAAGAGAATAATAAAGGCCAAAATATTAAGATATAATGCATAAAAATATCTATAAAAATACACATATCAGGTACCTCAAACTCTTGTGGTCCGTGTAAGTGGTACACCGAACCCCATAGAGGTAATGTCGCCAAATCTTGAGGGCAAAGACCACCGCCCCCAACTCTAAATCGTGCGTCGGGTAGTTCACCTCTTGAGGCTTCAGATGTCTCAAGACGTAAGCAATGACATTCCCTCTCTGCATCAATATCGCACCCAATCCTGAAATAGACATGTTACAGTATACTACAAAATCCTCTACACCCTCTGGCATGGCCAAGATTGGTGCTTCGCACAATCTCTATCTCAGAACCTCAAACGATGCCTGTTGCTCAGGCCCCCATCGAAAGACCACAAATTTCTTAGTCAACCGTTTCATGGGTACGGCTACCTTGGAGAAGTCCTGAATGAATCTCCGATAGTATCCCGCTAATCCCAAGAAACTCCAAATCTCGGATGGAGACTTCGGAACCTCCCATCTCATCACGGCCTCTATCTTGGCCGGGTCGACCAGTATACTGTTCTGGTTGACAAGGTGCCCAAGGAATTACACCTCGCGCAACCAAAACTCGCACTTGGAGAATTTAGCGTACAAGCTCTTCCTCCTCAGGGTCTCCAAAACCTCTCTCAAATGCTCCTCGTGCTCCTCCTGCGTCTTGGAATAAACCAAGATGTAATCAGTGAAAACTATCACATACTGATCCAACATCGGTCTGCACATGTGGTTCATGAGGTCCATGAACGCGGCAGGAGCATTGGTGAGCCCAAACAGCATCACCAGGAACTCATAATGGCCATAGCGCGTCCGAAAGACGGTCTTCTGCACATCCTCCTCTCTGACCTTCATCTGATGATAACCCGAACGCAAATCAATCTTGGAGAACCAAGATGCTCACTGTAACTGGTCAAAGAGATCATCAATCCTCCGGAGTGGGTAACGTTTCTTCACCGTTACCTTGTTCAGCTCCCGATAATCTGTACACATCCGATGCGACTCGTCCTTCTTCTTCACAAACAGAATCAGGGCAACCCAGGGCGAACTGCTCGGTCAAATGAATCCCTTGTCTAACATCTCCTGTAGCTGTATAGACAACTCCTACATCTCGGGAGGAGCCAACCAGTACGGTGCCTTGGCTATCGGAGCCGCACGAGGGACTAGGTCAATCCTGAACTCTACCTGTCGCTCCGGAGGCATTCCAGGAAGCTCCTCTGGGAACACATCAGCATAGTCTCGTACCACCGGAACCTCGCTCACCGTCGCCTTACCCGCCTCCCGGGTGTCCATAACATACACGACATATCCCGCTCAACCCTGCTGAAGGTAGCGCTTAGCTCTCGCTGCTGAACATACTGTGGGTCCATGATGTGGCCTCTCGCCGTGGATCACCAACTCTCCCCCACTTGGGGTCCTGATCTGTAACGTCCGGATTCCCATGTATATTATTTTATTTATTTACTTTTGGAGTTTGTGGAGGAACTCGGCGACTTGGTGCCAAGACTTGCCGAGTATGGTCGCGGATGTTCATCCGGGTTCACGTCCGAACTCGATGAGTCCATTCGTGGACTCGGCGAGTCCACGCTGTTTAACCCTAATCCCCTGGGTTTGGGGCCTATTTAAGGGCACTTATAGCCTCCCATTGCGGCTACCAGTCCCTTGAGAGAACCCTAAGTGAGCCAAATTGTTTGTGAGGAAGAAGAAGTCACATTTGATCCTTGTACCTTTGGTTTAGCAAGAAGAAGGTGACCAAGAGCAAGAGGAGGTGCGATTCTAGCAGTTCCAGAGTTCAGAGACTTCATTTTGAGGTAATAGTTCGAACCTTCTCCAATTTTGGTGTTGATCTTTAGAGATATGGTTTTCTAACCCCTTTTGAGGGTGGTTATGTGGAGCAATTGGTCCCTCCTCGAGTTTGTGCCTTGGATCTAGACTCAAAGAGATCCAGAGACCTTAACCCTTGGAGCTTTATGAATCAGTTTGGGGTTATTGGGCTTAGGTTGCCATTTTTGGGACTAAATCACCATTTGATGCCTTGTTGTTGATATATAAGCATCAAGATTCGAACTTTACGTGACATCCATGTTTGGGAAGGCCGGATTTATGGCTTAGGAGCACAGATCTGACCTCAGGAGGTCAATAGAGTTTGTGCATGGTATGAACTCGCCGAGTTGTTCTTGAGAGTCGGCGAGTAGAGTTACGGTTTCATGTAAATTACTCAGTGAGTAGACTTGCCGAGTTGGGGGATAACTCAGTGAGTCAGAAGGGGGTTAGAGGACTAGAGATCAAGGCAGTACTCGCCGAGTTGTTCTTGAGACTTGGCGAGCTGAGTTGGGGTGGCCCCGCGATTCATGCCCGGTGTGACTCGTCGAGCATAAGGAGGGACTCGACATACCAAGCGGGACAAAGAGTTAGTGGTAGTGTGTACTCGCTGAGTCGCCGAAGTGCACTCGACGAGTTGGGTCAAAGTTTGACCGTTGACTTTTGTTGACTTTTAGGGTTTGGTCAACAATGGAGTCCTTGAGTCAAGAGGGGGGTAAAATAGTCTTTTACCCTTCCGAGGGTGCCCATAGAGGGTTGAGTCTAGTCTCGAGAGTTATATTTATGAGAGTATTTACTTTATGTGAATAGGCAGAGGCTAGGCAATATTTCTACCGAGTCAGAGAATTACCGAGACGCCTGAGGTGAGTCTTCTTACGATACTTTACCTAGTGTGGTATCAGAGTTATGTAATAGAGTATTTTAGAGTTATGTGCAGTGTAATTGCATGTTATTTATGTGTGGTGATTTATTGTGATATGTGATATGCATGATTCAGAGTTACAGAGTTAGGACCTTCGAGTCCACAAAGTTAGGGCCAGAGGGCCCACAGAGAGTTGGGACTGGAGGGCCCCACTGAGACACATTGACCTGAGGGTCAACAGAGTTACAGCCTCGAGTGGCTATTATGTGTTAGAGTGGTATTTTGGGGAACTCACTAAGCATTTATGCTTACAGTGTTATGTGTTATGTGTTTCAGGTACCAGTGATGATCGCGGGAAGGCGCCGACATGATTCGTACACACGCACATTGGAGTTTATATATTTCTGATCTTGGGTTTTGTACTGATACAATGTTGACACAATGTTTTTATTTATGATTACAAATGATATTTTATGGATTTTAAAAGTGAAAAATTGTTCAAATTTTTACGGTGTTACAAGTTGGTATCAGAGCCTTGGTTTGAGGGTTTTGGGTACATCTTCGGGCGTATCTGAACTCAAACTGGGGATTTGAGGAAAATTTTAATAATAAAGTAAAAATTTTGAAAAAGAGTGAAAAGAATTTTTAGACAAATAGAGCAGAGCCGTGTGTACGATCAGCCAGCGCCCGAACGGTGATTTCCCAAAGTACCCTCATAATAAGTGTTATCAGATATGCTATGTTATGTAATATGATGAATTGCGATATGCTTGCTAGAGTGGACTAGGTATTCTTATTAGGACTAGAGTGGCCTGATATATGATGCCTTAGTCTAGGGGTTTTGTTGCTAGAATTGCTTAAGAGTGTTTAGATAGCAGCGAGGTGCTTATGAGAGATCTGCTAGCGGGTAGCACATGATAGAAAGAGTAGAGTACTTGGGATTTGGGGCTCAAGGAGGAGAACTTGGGATGAATGCTGATGCGGTATGGACGGTAGTATTGGGCCCGTACTACTGAAGATACTGGGTTGGTGCGCAGTCCAAGTAAGAATCCTTAGGGCACTAAGGAACAAGTAGGGTGGAGTTATCGAGTGTGATTATACACGAGGGAGTCCCTAATATTCTTGTGTTGTATTTCAGAGGGAGACAATGGTTGGGACACGCCTCACGCCAGAGGGCAGTAGCACGAGCGAGGCTGAGATCCGCAGGATCATTCTGGAGGAGGTGGCTGCGGACATCAGGGCAGAGATACCAAAGATGTTGGGTCTATCAAGACCACTCTGATTGAGACATTTGACGAGAGATACACTGCTCTTTTTGAGGCTGTTGTTGTTGCGGTCACTGCAGCTATAGCTGCGACGAGGCTGCAGGGTGGTGATGCGTTGCTGTTCCGGGAATTCAGCAACACGAAACCACCAGAGTTCAATGGGACCCAGGACCCGATTGCGGTGATGAGGTGGATATCCTACATTGAGGGGTGTTTCTTTACTTTCTCATCCCCTGAGCATTTGAGAGTTCGGTTTGCACTGAACCAGCTTCGCTTGGGAGCAAAGGACTGGTGGAAGTTTGTGATGGCGCACTACACGCCTGCTGAGCTTGTTGCAGTAACCTGGGATAAGTTCACTGCTATGTTTCGAGATGAGTATGTTCCCCAGGTAGAGAGGGAGCGATTGGCACAGGAGTTTCTGACCCTTAAGCAGGGTAATGAGTCGGTGACAGCAATTACTTGGAAGTTTCATGAGAGGGCGATGTTCTGCCTAGAGCACATGTCCTCCGAGCAGGCACGTATGAGCCGGTATTTGAGTGTGTTAAGGAGGGATATACGAGAGTTCGTGGCAAACTCATCGTATCAGACGTTTGCTGAGCTTTAGAAAAATGTCCGGAAGAGGGAAATAGAGTTGGAGACCCAAGCTAGGGAGGAGGCTGAGTCTCAGGGAAAGGATCAGCGGCCGGCTCAGTTCAGCCGGCGGCCAAACGGGCCAAACCCGCTGATTCGAGATCTGGGAACCAAAAGGGCCACACTTGTCGCAAGTGCGGCAAGAGCCATGATGGGATATGTAGAGCGGGTTCTTGCTACAAGTGTGGCAAGGAGGGGAATATGGCCAAAGAATGCCCCAAGGGGTTTTCAGTTTGTTTTCACTGTAACCAGACCAGACACCGGAAGGCAGAGTGTCCACAGTTGCGAGGGTCGGCACAGGGAGCATCTCCGGGATCTACCCCTGCTGTGGTGAGAGCTACGGATGTTCGGCCTGCGAAGGTCGAGGCACCGAAGGCACGAGGGAGAGCCTTCCAACTGACTGTGGAGGAGGTCCGTGCAGCACCCGATGTCATGGCCGGTATGTATTCTTTTGTATATTGAGATTTTGTGCTTATATTATGTTATGCGTAGGTACTTTCCTTGTGAATTCTGTACCTGCTCTAGTGTTATTTGACTTGGGTGCGAGTCGATCTTTTGTATCGTTGGCTTTTAGCCGACACATCAGTATTAGTCGAGAGACGTTGAGTCGACCTCTGAGAGTTTCCATAGCAGATGAGAGAGCGGTGTATGCCACCGAGGTGATTCGTGGTTGTGTACTTGAGATTTTCGGAGTAGAGTTTCCGATCGATTTAGTCCCCGTTGCGATGGGAGATGTCTGTGTCATCGTGGGCATAGACTGGTTGAGCCGATTTGGAGTGATCATCGACCGCGAGCGACAGCTGGTGACCATGCGAGACCCTAGTGAGGGAGTTCTTACGGTGTACAGCGAGGGTACATGTTCTGGTTCAGTGTTTTATTCAGCCGCCAGGGTGAGGCAGAGTCTTTAGCAGGGGTGTAAGGGATTTATAGCGTATGTGATGGACGCGAGGGTTGAATCAGAGAGACTGAGGTCAGTGGAAAAGGTTCCGATTGTGCGTGAGTTACCGGATGTATTCCTGGAGGAGTTGTCGGGTGTGCCCCCGAGAGGCAGGTAGAGTTTAGTATCGATTTGGTCCCGGGGGCTGCGCCTATCGCCAAGGCGCCCTATCGTCTTGTGCCTCCAGAGATACAGGAGTTGTCCTCGCAGCTTCAGGAGCTACTGGGGAAGGGATTTATACGGCCGAGCAGTTCGTCGTGGGGAGCACCTATCCTTTTTGTCAAGAAAAATGATGGTTCACACCAGATGTGCATTGATTACCGAGAGTTGAACAAATTGACGGTCAAGAACCATTACCCGTTGCCGAGGATTGACGATTTGTTCGATCAGTTGCAGGGAGCATCTTGGTTCTCCAAGATCGATTTAAGGTCTGGATATCATCAGGTGAGGGTGCGAGATGAGGATATTAAGAAGACGGCGTTCACGACTTGTTACGGGCATTACGAGTTCGCGGTGATGCCTTTCGGGCTCACCAACGCACCAACGGTGTTCATGGACCTCATGAACAGGGTGTGTAGACCGATGTTGGATCGCTCGGTGATCGTATTCATCGACGACATTTTGGTGTATTCGAGATCTAGAGAGCAGCATGAGGAGCATCAGAGGGAGATCCTAGGGGTTTTAAGATCGGAGAGGCTTTATGCTAAATTCTCCAAGTGTGATTTTTGGTTACGAGAAGTCTAGTCCTTGGGACATCTCATTAATCAGAAAGGGATATTGGTCGACCCGGCCAAGATTGAGGCGGTGATGAGTTGGGAGGTGCTGAGGTCACCCACGGAGATCAGGAGTTTCCTAGGACTGGCAGGCTATTATTGGAGATTCATCAGGGATTTCTCCAAGATCATCGTGCCACTCACTAAGTTGACCCGGAAGGGTGTAGCTTTTGCTTGGGGCCCAGAGCAGCAGGCCTCCTTCGAGACATTTCACCAGAGATTATGCGAAGCCCCGATGTTAGCCCTTCCGGAGGGAATGGAGGATATTGTGGTATATTGTGACGTGTCGATATCAGGGTTGGGAGCAGTGCTTATGCAGAGAGGGCATGTGATAGCATATGCATCAAGGCAGCTGAAGCCTCATGAGGCGAGGTATCCTACCCACGATTTAGAGTTGGGGGCAGTAGTGTTCGCCCTCAAGATTTGGCTTCACTATCTGTATGGAGTCCGGTGTACCATATACACAGATCACAAGAGCCTGAAGTACTTGATGGATCAGCCCAACCTAAATATGCGATAGAGGAGATGGCTGGATGTGGTAAAAGATTATGATTGCGAGATACTGTATCACCCAGGGAAGGCCAACATGGTAGCCGATGCCCTGAGTCGTAGGGCGGAGAGTGTTCCGATGCGAGACGTTTGTATGAGATTGTCAGTGATGACCCCGGTGTTGGACACCATTCGAGGAGCCTAGGCTGAGGCCGTGAGACCAGAAAACCAGAAGAGAGAGCGAGTTATCAGGCAAGTATCGGAGTTCGTTACCGACAGTCGTGGGCTCATGACATTTCAGGGTCGGATTTGGGTGCCATTTGCGGGCAGAACGCGTACCATTTTGATGGAGGAGGCACATCGATCGAAGTTCTCGATCCATCCTAGTGCCACTAAGATGTATTTAGACCTGAAAATGGAGTATTGGTGGCCCTGTATGAAGAGGGACGTTGCATGGTTCGTGGAGAGGTGCCTAACCTGTCGCAGGGTTAAGGTCGAGCACCAGAGACCGCACGACAAGTTGCAACCGTTAGAGATTCCCGAGTGGAAGTGGGAACAGATTGCTATGGACTTCATCACCAACTTGCCGAGGACTGCGAGGGGCGTCGATGCAATTTGAGTGATTGTAGACAGATTGACGAAGAGTGCTCATTTCCTTGCTATCAGTGATAGCTCTTCCGCAGAGAAGTTGGTGATGATATACATGAGGGAGGTGGTATCGCGTCATGGAGTGCCGATCTCGATTATCTCAGATCAAGATGTGCGCTTCACTTCCAGATTCTGGAAGAAATTTCATGAGGAGTTGGGTACGAGGCTGCATTTTAGTACCGCATACCACCCACACACCGACGGGCAGAGCGAGCAGACGATTTAGACGCTCGAGGACATGCTCCGAGCATGTGTGTTGGATTTCGGCAGGAGTTGGTGTTGGATTAGTGTCTAAGTCCATAAATATTTTGGTATGTACTTGACCCGATGGTACATGGTCCTTTTGGGTTGCCTTCACCAAAGCAACTTGATTGGAGAAATATATAGAGAGAGAGGATAATATGATTTATTAATATGTTATAAGAATAATATATTAAAGGAGAAATCATATTTGTTTAATTAATATTGGTCAATAATTAATTAAGAATTAGTTTTGTGATCAAATGTAATTAATTAAACTAGAGGGGCTGAATTGTAATTATGTGATAGTTACAAAATAAGGTAAGAGTTATCTTATTATTAGGTTGGACGAATTTAAGGATATAGAGCCTTAGAATTCGAGTATGATAAGGATTCAAGGATTATCTTATGGGTTGCTTTGTGGATAAGCAACTAGATAAGGATAATGACTGAAACCTTATCTCTACACCTATATAAACACCCATTGGCTCATGAATTCGTGTATCCCTTCCCAATAAGTCTTCAAGACGAATGCTAACCTCTCTCCTCTCTCTTTATACCTTCTCCATTTGCTCTTGGTGTTTGTAAGCCATTAGAGGACTGACACTTGTGACTCTAAGCATTCCAAAGTCAATCCAAGGTGGAATTGTGATTGTTATTGCTATATAACAATCAAGGTATGTTCTTAAACCTAATTATATATTAATGTCGATTTCCATATGCTAGAATTAGGGTTTATAGTCTTGGATTCAAAGCACGTACAATAGAGAAACCTAGATCCAAGCATTAGGGTTTGTATGAGCACATAGGATGTCTTATGACCAAAACCTATCAGTGGTATCAGAGCCTTGCTTGGTTTCAATTGTATTGATGCATTGCATATCTAAAAAAATTCGTTTTTTGGGTTTATGGAGGCTGGACTCGCCGAGTCCATGGCGGAACTCGCCGAGTCCATGCAGACTCGACGAGTCAAGTCGTCAGATGGAGGTTTTCTCGGGTTTTCTTGCTGTTTTTGCATTGGGATAGTTTCTTTATCATGTTAGATCAATATTAATCCGATTATATGATATATTTGACTATATTTTTGATCTAAATGAAGATATTTATCAATTAATAAGATAATTGTTTTCTTATAAGATAATTGATTAATTATTTTGAGTAAATTGATAAATTATTTTGCAAGAAATCAATAAACAAATCAAATATGGATAATTATGTAATTAAATGTTAGTTTGGATTATTTGTTATTTGATCCTTGTTGTTATGAAAAGTTTAATATTTTGCCCTTTAGGTTTTATAGTTTAAATTTGAACCCAAAAGTTTTGATGTTTTGAAATTTAAATGGTTTAAACCCTAATGTTTTGAAAAAGGTTTCAAAAATTGCCCTCAAGTTTTGGAATTTAAATTTTGATTAAATAGTTTAATTTTGATGTATATTTAAATTCTAAACCCTAATGTTTTGAAATGTTTCAAAATTTTCCCTCAAGTTTTGGAATTTAAAAGTTGATTAAAAGTTGATTAGGAATGTTAAATTCTAAAACCCTAATTTTGAAAAATTCAAATACACCCTTATGGTTTTATTAATTAATTAAGGTGTATAATTAAAAGAGATTTAATAAATCCATAAAAGTTTAGGTTAACCATTTAATAGAATTAAAAGTGTAATAGTTAAAGTTAACCACATAGTATTTTAAAAGTTATAAAATACACCATATACTATATATAACATTAAAAGTCTAACATTATATATATGTATAACTAAAAGTCAGTCTTACCGTTAGTAGGCCTCATTCACGAAGCTGGTCTATAAGGGGTGTTTAAGGAAATTGCCTATAAAATGGCGATTGAATGGGTATCCACTCTTACCCACCGCACTCTTGACTAGTGGAGGGTCGTTAGCCGAACGGGTAGGATAGGACGAAACCTTCCATTATAAGTATAATGAAGTACAAAAGTAACTAAATGTTTTTCAAATTCCCAATCTTAGTTACTTAGGCAAAGTGAATTGATGCAATTCCATGAAATTACACTTTGTGCCCTTGCGAAGACGTTAGTGGAACGTGTGTGGTTTACCGGCACACTAAATGGATCTAAGCAAAGGTAGCAAAGGGTGACTCAATGTTTGTCATAGTTCGGTGGAGCGTGTGTGGTTTACCGGCACATCGAATAGGTGATTGTAACATTTGAGGGCACCATGTAGTTTGCATGGTTATTCACACCCGCTTTGTGATCCTCGGCATCCCAGTCACAAACAAGAGGGGCATATCGAGATTTAAACATGCCATTGAAATGTTCAATGAATCTCATAGAATCTAGGAGTTTTCATAGATTTAAAACTTAAATTTAATTTTCGTTTTTCATGGTGGAAATTAGTGAATCGTCATTCACTTACCTTCAAATATTCTGCAACTAGATTACGGCATCCCTTTTCTAGGTTGTAGCATATTGTGTTGGGTCCTAGCCTTGGAATTTCATTTGGGTGATTTGCCAAGGACTCAATCAATCAACTAACTTGAATTCGTTTCTCCCGTTTTGTAGATGTCAAAGTTCGACAACTATGGTCTTCCCGAATCCCGTGGAACAAGTATTCCACATGAAGATAATATTCTACGATTCGATCGAGGAACAAGAAATCATGCTTCACTTCCTCCTCCTCCTCCAATTATTCTCCCTAACCCACAAGATAGTAAAATTGAAAGGTTCAATATCACTCAAGCCCTTTTGGCAAGTAAACATAAAGAAGGAAAGTCGGTGTGTGCACACGTCCTAGGGATGAAGTCGCACATTGATAGACTAAGAATGATAGGATCCGTTGTCGGTGAGGAGATGGCAGTTGATTGGGTTCTTCAGTCACTTCCTAACTCACATAGTGAGTTCGTAAGAGAGTACTATATGATGAACCACGATGTGACCCTTATAGATCTCACCTATATGCTTATTGCTGCCGAATCAGCAATGGTTTGGCGCAATAGAAAAGCAAAGTTGATTGGTGAATCTGCCTTCAAGACCTCTATGGATATAGACAATGGCAATGAAAGACATGCAATGATCGAAAAGTTTGACCATAAGAGAAAGGCTATGTCTGAAGTAGTTCCATGTGTTGTTCCAAAAGAGTCAATTTGCTTTTATTGCCAAGAGAAGGGGCATTGGAGACGAAGTTGCCCTAGTTACCTAAGAGATCTAAGAGATGGGAGAGTCAGAACGTATGGCTCTACTTTAGGTAAGAATCCACTATCTAACTCCATTAAGTTCCTATTCATTGATTCTTAATACATGATGTAATAAGATTGCATTTGAGTGTTTTGTAGGGTCGGTGAAAAGAAAGGAAGCTTGATAAGAGAGCAAGATGAATCTAATCACAAGAGATGGATCTCGATCGCATGGACTTGAAGATTAGATTTTGAGCTTAGATAGTTATGATAGAGTTGTTAGAAATTTTCCCTTTTACATAGTTTTCAATGGATTTTGCATTGTAAGGACAAATGTTTTCCGCTGCTTTTATAAATAAAATAAATTTTGTTTGACTTATTTATTTATTTGTTTATTTCCTTGCAATGAAATCGTTATGAAAATTGATGTTTGAATATTTCTACAACGAATGGATATGATTCTTAGTTATGTTATTTATAGAAATGTCAAGAATTTACCAAATAAGGAGAGTTTCTCATCGCCCAAAGTTTCAATTGGATAGAAATTTGGAATCACACAACTTGGTTGCATGATGAATGAGAAATCTCATATTTGGAAATTAGACCAATTCGTTGACAAAGTGTCAAGTGAAGGACTAGGAGATCGAGTACACAAAGTTGTGTGTTGATCAAGTCCAACATAATAGTAACAAAGATATTCCTCACGATTTACTAAAGGCTTAGTAAATATGATTATACTTACAAGATTAAGTGTAATTCTAAATTGATTAAAGGGTTTAGATCAATAGTAGAACGAATAAGAAGAATCAAGTAGGCAGAAAGATAAAAGTTTCTCCATTCTAAGAAGAAGGGAGAGTAGCTTTTATGCTTTATGATAGGTCTTAATGATTAAGAACCATATCTCAATTGATCCTCTAAGTGAGTCTTAGTACAATTGTATGTATAAGAAGAGGATTCAAGAATTGAAGAAATGGTTAAAATCAAGAAGCCAATCATACTTCGTTCAATAACAAGTCTTAAAGTTAAGATTGTGACAATGAGTGAAATGTATTAAAAGTTTATAACATTCATCAAATGTGGAAAGTTGTGTTGTCTTGGATAAGACAAAGGCCAACTAAGGTCCAATTTATGAAATGTTTTGATAAAAGCTACACTAACTCTTGAATATTTGTTTGTCAAGAAATGGTTATTGACAAAAGAATCTTATATGTCAAGGAGTCAGTGGGAGTCTTAATGGTCTTGAAAAGTTTCAAGAACAAATCAAATAAACCTTAACGATCATCACTAGCACACGAGTTGAGGTTTACAACCTATCGTGTTGACATTATTTTGTTTATGTGCTGTTCCAATTGAGTTAATTATGCATGTGAGTCCTATGAGTTCTCATTTTGAACGTATAAAAGGCAAAGCACCTTAATCAATGAAAGGTACATTGATAGGAAAGGATGAGATGCTTAACTACTTGGAAGACGTGGTGGGCAGCTGTGCTACCATAATGCAAGAAATCAAGATTAAGAAAGTTCGATCCATATGAGTTTGAATTTGTCGTAAACATTGGTTTTCACAAATTCACATGGATAGGAACATTTACACCGTTTAAAATCTAAGTGTCATAAGATTTCCTCCTTCATGAAAATGATTGTGAGGAAATGCTTTCACTAAGAAAAATTTTAAGAAGATAGTGATTGTAAAATTGCATTCTCGAATTTGATTATGGTTACGGTATCCCTTTCCATGATTCGAATTGTGAGGTTTGGCAATTAGTCTTAAATGTTTAGACACACATATAAACTATCTAAGGCAAAGGTGTATAAGTTTAAGAGGCCTTGATAAAAGATTATCAAAGCATTAAGTATTAGAAACATGAACTTAAGAAATTCAATAAGTATTGTTTTTCTAGAAGTTAAGATGTTTATGAATACATGTCGAAGCTAGTGGGAGCATAAGTGTTATGTTTTATAGTAATCATCATGATAGTGGGAGCATAAAAGTTATGATTGTATGATTATTATGGAAAGTATTGCAAGTTGGCAATATTAATTATAGAAAACAAGAGTTATACCTTGCAAAGTCGTAAGGGATGTAAAGTTGTTTTGCTATAATTAAGGGAGAGAGTATTATGCTTCATTTCAAATCTAAAGGATTAGGTTGAGAAATGTTAATAAATTTAGTCAAAGGTACATAGTGTATTCTTAAAATTTCAATTATGATTACGGCATTCCTCTTCACAATTCGAATTTTGAGAACATAGCAAATAAAACATTATGCGTCGTGTCCCATACGCTTCGGGTATAGGATCAATGCAAATGATTTAATGTTTGACCATTCTAAAATTTCCCAAATGTCTAGCGCATTTAAAGGAAAAAGGGACTAAAATCGGTTTTGACTAAAATAATTAAACAACTAACAAAGGACAATCCAAAGTTCGACGAGGATTGGTTGCTTGTGAGTAGTTGGAAGCATGGTATCGAATGGACCATATTGACATTATGATGAATAGAAAAGATTCTATTAAGAATGAGTTGTCATATGGAAAATATGGAAATGTTTCCATATTGGATGGACCATATCGACCTTATTATGAATAGAAAAGATTCTATTAAGAATAAGTTGTCATATGAAACATTTGGAAGCGTGTTCATATGGGAAGTAAATATTGAAAATCTATATCTAGATTAGAAACTTTTATGCAAAAGGATGTTCAAAGGAATGTACTTTGAGTGAAAGACGTCGTATCTAAGGAATTGTCATGTAACAATCTCCATTAGAGAACTTTGTAATATCATTGGCAATAGTCTTTGTGACTTTGGTGCACTGACATTACGAAAGGATCATTGCATAGAGTGTTAGAATCTAGCATATTCTATAAGTAACAAGAATTTGATATTCTTACACTTATGAAAAAGGATTTGGAGTTGTGAAATGAGAATGATTGGAAATGTGTTCAATTTGTCTACTTCACAAAAGTAAGATCCATAGGTAAACATTGTGTGCATGCTAGGAGCATGGGACAAGTGTAATAATTCAAGTAAGAAGTTGATTACCCGAAACGACAAATAATGAGTAATCGATATGGTGATAAATAAAAGGTGTTTTATTTATACTCAAAGGTTTGAGACCATATAGGATTACTATTACTCTTGTGTTTCACTTTGCATGTTTTGACTTCCAGAATAATTGAGTTTATTAAGAATAATCGAATTATTCGAACAGGCCACAGTCGTTTATATGTTGGAAGTAGATATGAATGAAGACTGTCGTGAATTGGTGTGTGGATTGTCTAGAAAAGTATTAGACAAAAGCAAATGTTTGCTGCAACGTTCATGAGTGCTTATGAATATGATTTGAGCATTGGATTAAACCCACGCTCACTTGGATCACTCCATGAATTGTATCACGAGTGATTAGTGAGACGATAACATCTTATATTCTTGAAACCGAGATGTGTGAGTTGTATCTTGCGAATCGGTTGCACATTGATAATATGTAAACGCACCAGTAACTTGGTGTTATAAAACATATTGTTGTGTGTGATTCGGTGAGTGAGTGCAAACGAGCATTGTATCAAAGTTTATCCGTTCCTTTTATCCAAAGTAGGATAAAAGCGATATCTTTGGGCCCCTCGATGGTTTAGTGATGACATACGTAAATGCTCGGCCGGGCTAGGGCTAATTTGATTTGTTCAATTAGTCTGTTGTCATAAATCAGAAATCGAGAAGTAGTACAAAGAGAATGATTTGAAATCATATCTCATACGATATCTAGAATGGAGGAATATATGATCCCTTATCTTAAGGACACGCGTATCTGATATGATCAGAGTTGACAGCGGCTTTGGAAAGCTACGATTGCAGATCGGGCTCTGAAGTCATACGCAGAATAGTTATTAGACTTATCCAAGTGGGAGACTGTTGGATTAGTGTCTAAGTCCATAACTATTTTGGTATGTACTTGACCCGATGGTGCATGGTCCTTTTGGGTTGCCTTCACCAAAGCAACTTGATTGGAGAAATATATATAGAGAGAGAGGATAATATGATTTATTAATATGTTATAAGAATAATATATTAAAGGAGAAATCATATTTGTTTAATTAATATTGGTCAATAATTAATTAAGAATTAGTTTTGTGATCAAATGTAATTAATTAAACTAGAGGGGCTGAATTGTAATTATGTGATAGTTACAAAATAAGGTAAGAGTTATCTTATTGATAGGATGGATGAATTTAAGGATAAAGAGCCTTAGAATTCGAGTATGATAAGGATTCAAGGATTATCTTATTGGTTGCTTTGTGGATAAGCAACTAGATAATGATAATGACTAAAACCCTATCTCTACACCTATATAAACACCCCTTGGCTCATGAATTCGTGTATCCCTTCCCAAGAAGTCTTAGAGACGAATTCTAACCTCTCTCCTCTCTCTTTATACCTTCTCCATTTGCTCTTGGTGTTTGTACGCCATTAGAGGAGTGACACTTGTGACTCTAAGCATTCCAAAGTCAATCCAAGGTGGAATTATGATTGTTATTGCTATATAACAATCAAGGTATGTTCTTAAACCTAATTATATGTTAATGTCGATTTCCATATGCTAGAATTAGGGTTTATAGTCTTGGATTTAAAGCATGTACAATAGAGAAACCTAGATCCAAGCATTAGGGTTTGTATGAGCACATAGGATGTCTTATGACCAAAACCCATCAGTTGGGACACATATTTGCCCTTGGCAAAGTTTTCCTACAACAACAGCCATCATTCGAGCATTGGTATGCCACCCTTTGAGCTGTTGTGTGGGAGGAGGTGTCGGACCCCCATTTGTCGGGGAGATGTAGGGCAGCGTGTGATGGGTAGTACATAGATCGTGCTTCAGACGACTGAGCAGATACAGCAGGTCAGGCAGAGGTTGTTGACCGCACAGAGTCATCAGAAGAGTTATGCGGACAGGCGCCGGTCCGAGCTCGAGTTCCAGGTCGGCGACTTCGTACTCCTGAAGGTCTCTCCTTGGAAAGGAGTGATCCACTTCAGGAAGAGGGGCAAGTTGGGGCCCCGATATATCGGTCCTTTCAGGGTGATCGCGAGGGTAGGTAGGGTAGCCTACCGGTTGGAGCTACCTACAGAGCTAGGTCAGATTCACGACACCTTCCACGTGTCACAGCTGAGAAAGTGTATAGCCGATGAGTCGGCGGTGGTGCCATTAGAGGATATTCAGGTGGATGTGGGCCTGAACTACGTTGAGAGACTGGTGGCGATTCGGGATCGAAAGATCAAGGTTATGAGGAACAAGGAAGTTCCTCTGGTGCAGGTCCAGTGGCAGCATCGGAAAGGGTCAGAGCTTACTTGGGAGCCGGAGCATGAGATGCGTGAGCAGCATCCGGAGTTGTTTTCAGAGTGAGACTTCGAGGGCGAAGTCTGATTCTAGTGGGGGAGAATTGTAACGTCCGGATTCCCAGGTATATTATTTTATTTATTTATTTTTGGAGTTTGTGGAGGAACTCAGCGAGTTGGTGCCAAGACTCGCCGAGTATGGTCGCGGATGTTCATTCGGGTTCACGTCCGGACTCGGCGAGTCCATTCGTGGACTCGGCGAGTCCACGCTGTTTAAAGAAACCCTAATCCCCCGGATTTAGGGCCTATTTAAGGGCACTTATAGCCTCCCATTGCGGCTACCGGTCCCTTGAGAGAACCCTAAGTGAGCCAAATCATTTGTGAGGAAGAAGAAGTCACATTTGATCCTTGTACCTTTGGTTTAGCAAGAAGAAGGTGACCAAGAGCAAGAAGAGGTGCGATTCTAGTAGTTCCAGAGTTCAAAGACTTCATTTTGAGGTAATAGTTCAAACCTTCTCCAATTTTGGTGCTGATCTTTAGAGATAGAGTTTTCTAACCCCTTTTGAGGGTGGTTATGTGGAGCAATTGGTCCCTCCTCGAGTTTGTGCCTTGGATCTGGACTCAAAGAGGTCCAGAGACCTTAACCCTTGGAGCTTTATGAATCAGTTTGGGGTTATTGGGCTGAGGTTGCCATTTTTGGGACTAAATCACCATTTGATGCCTTGTTGTTGATATATAAGCATCAAGATTCGGACTTTACATGACATTCATACTTGGGAAGGCCAGATCTATGGCTTAGGAGCACAGATCTGACCTCAGGAGGTCAATAGAGTTTGTGCATGGCATGAACTCGCCGAGTTGTTCTTGAGACTCGGCGAGTAGAGTTAGGGTTTCACGTAAATTACTCAGTGAGTAGACTTGCCGAGTTGGGGGATAACTCAGTGAGTCAGAAGGGGGTTAGAGGACTAGAGATCAAGGCGGTACTCGCCGAGTTGTTCTTGAGACTCGGCGAGCTGAGTTGGGGTGGCCCCGCGATTCATGCCCGGTGTGACTCGTCGAGCATAAGGAGGGACTCGACATACCAAGCGGGACAAAGAGTTAGTGGTAGTGTGTACTCGCCGAGTCGCCGAAGTGCACTCGACGAGTTGGGTCAAAGTTTGACCGTTGACTTTTGTTGACTTTTAGGGTTTGGTCAACAATGGAGTCCTTGAGTCAAGAGGGGGGTAAAATAGTCTTTTACCCTTCCGAGGGTGCCCATAGAGGGTTGAGTCTAGTCTCGAGAGTTATATTTATGAGAGTATTTACTTTATGTGAATAGGCAGAGGCTAGGCAATATTTCTACCGAGTCAGAGAATTATCGAGACGCCTGAGGTGAGTCTTCTCACGATACTTTACCTAGTGTGGTATCAGAGTTATGTAATAGAGTATTTTAGAGTTATGTGCCAGTGTAATTGCATGTTATTTATGTGTGGTGATTTATTGTGATATGTGATATGCATGATTCAGAGTTACAGAGTTAGGACCTTCGAGTCCACAAAGTTAGGGCCAGAGGGCCCACAGAGAGTTGGGGCTGGAGGGCCCCACTGAGACACATTGACCTGAGGGTCAACAGAGTTACAGCCTCGAGTGGCTATTTTGTGTTAGAGTGGTATTTTGGGGAACTCACTAAGCATTTATGCTTACAATGTTATGTGTTATGTGTTTCAGGTACCAGTGATGATCGCGGGAAGGCGCCGGCATGATTGGTACACATGCACATTGGAGTTTATATATTTCTGATCTTGGGTTTTGTACTGATACAATGTTGACACAATGTTTTTATTTATGATTACAAATGATATTTTATGGATTTTAAAAGTGAAAAATTGTTCAAATTTTTACGGTGTTACATGATCCGCACCAGCTGCTGTGCGCAATCTATCACCGCCCCATTAGGGCTCAACCAATCCATGCCTATAATCACATTGTTCCCACGCAACGGAATGGGAACAAAATCCACCAAGTAGCGCTCCTCAAACAACCTTAGAACACAATCTCTGAACACTGCTGATGCTCGCACCGATCGATCATCGGCAATCTCTACCTCTAAAGGGCAATCCAACATGCCCGAAGACTCAGCAAATTTCTTTCTAAGCGCAAGAGAAACAAACGATCGTGTGGCACTGGAGTGAAACAACACCTGAACTGGGATACCGTTCACATGGAACGATCAGATCGCATATATATACATAGCACATATCAATATCATAACATCATATAAATAAAATAAAGGGAAAGAATCATACTCGTCACCACATCGGGTGCGGCGCGTGCCTCCTCAGTAATCAGCTGAAATGCCCGGCTCCTCACCACTGGAGCCTCTGCCTTGCCCTGCTGGTCATCAGTAATCCGCAGGGTCGCTGGAGCTGGCGCCTTCACTGTCGTTGCTGCTGTCAACTGCGGGCAGTTGGCATTCTTGTGGCCCCTCTGGTACAATCCCTGCTGAAGTGCCCTAACTTGCCACACTTATAGCAGCCTGACGATCCCAACTTGCACGCTTCCTCGTGCGTCTTGCTGCTTTTCTTGCAGCGGCCTCGCCCCTGTTGGCCTTTCGGCCCCGCATCTGGTCCCTTGGGCTTCTTCCCCGAAGCCCCCATAACATGCCCCTCCTCCGCCTTCCTCTTCCAAATGTGCTCCAGATCTATCTCCCTCTCCCTTGCCCTGGAAATCATAGAGTCCAGGGTAGGGCAAGCTGAAAAACTGACATGCTCTCGAATATCAGCTCATAGCATGTCATGATAGCGGGTCCTTATCATATCCTCATCACCCGCATACTGGGGCACTAACAACGCCCTCTCCCGGAACTTGGCGGTGATCTCTGCCACAATCTCCTTCGTCTGCCTCATATCTAAGAACTCCCTGGCCAGCTGCTGAAGCTCGACAGTCGGCGCAAACTCTGCCCTAAACCTGGTCACAAAGTCCGACCAGGTCATAACCTCGACCGCCGAGGCTCCCAGCGAGTCACCGACGGACTCCCACCAATCTCTAGCTCGGTCTCTCAAACATCCTACTACAAACCTCACCTTCGACCCCTTAGGGTAGAAGCTAGTCAACTGTGTAGACTCAATGTTTGCAATCCATCGCCTGGCAGCTATGGGGTCCTTCGCCCTATGAAAATCTGGCGCACCACTGCCCCTGAAGTCCTTAAATGACAGTTTGTGAGATCCCGATTGGCCAGATGCCATGTCTCTCCTGAACGCCCCGAGGTGTTCCTCCATCAGCTCAACTATCCCTTCCTTGATCGACCCGAAGATGATGGGGGTCGACTCAAGGATGCCTCTGGTGATCTCGGACGCGATGAACTCGCGTAGCCCCTCATCTACTGGCTCGAAACCTGATCCCGAACCCGATCCTCTCCTGAACTGCCAATTGTTGGCCTCGGTCATAGTACCACCATTCTGAAATAAATAAATAACACCCGTTAGTGATACTAATACCTCTTGAGGGATCACACCCACAACAAGTTCCCCGGTCTTGTCCCGACCTTCCTTAGTTCGGGTACGGATCCTATGGTTTCACTAGTATGTGCCCATACTGTTGGATTAGTGTCTAAGTCCATAACTATTTTGGTATGTACTTGACCCGATGGTGCATGGTCCTTTTGGGTTGCCTTCACCAAAGCAACTTGATTGGAGAAATATATAGAGAGAGAGGATAATATGATTTATTAATATGTTATAAGAATAATATATTAAAGGAGAAATCATATTTGTTTAATTAATATTGGTCAATAATTAATTAAGAATTAGTTTTGTGATCAAATGTAATTAATTAAACTAGAGGGGCTGAATTGTAATTATGTGATAGTTACAAAATAAGGTAAGAGTTATCTTATTGATAGGATGGACGAATTTAAGGATAAAGAGCCTTAGAATTCGAGTATGATAAGGATTCAAGGATTATCTTATTGGTTGCTTTGTAGATAAGCAACTAGATAAGGATAATGACTGAAACCCTATCTCTACACCTATATAAACACCCCTTGGCTCATGAATTCGTGTATCCCTTCCCAAGAAGTCTTAGAGACGAATTCTAACCTCTCTCCTCTCTCTTTATACCTTCTCCATTTGCTCTTGGTGTTTGTAAGCCATTAGAGGAGTGACACTTGTGACTCTAAGCATTCCAAAGTCAATCCAAGGTGGAATTGTGATTGTTATTGCTATATAACAATCAAGGTATGTTCCTAAACCTAATTATATGTTAATGTTGATTTCCATATGGTAGAATTAGGGTTTATAGTCTTGGATTTAAAGCATGTACAATAGAGAAACCTAGATCCAAGCATTAGGGTTTGTATGAGCACATAGGATGTCTTATGACCAAAACCCATCACATACTACCTTCCACATCTATCCGTACCTTCTTCAAGGACTGCCTCGACTCCACCAGATCCCTTTCACTACTGCTGGTCACTACTATACTCATCCTAGGCTTGCCCTAGGGAAATCTCTGACTCTACCCTACCCAGTCCTCAGCTGCTGAAGGCCTCCTTGTAATGCCAATTAGCCATTACCTGAATACCATCACATGTGATGAGGCTCAGATAATCCTTCGAGTAACAGACTCGTCCCTACAACGGTTAGACTCAAACGAGAGTTGCACAATAGAGCCAAATCCAACACTCTAAGATTATTCAACCCTAATCACATGTGACGTGACATATTCACCTAATGGCTAACTCCCATCACTCAGAGTCCCACAAAGCACAAAGCAAGCAACATTCAGACAAAAGGGAACAATCTCAAGCAAATCCGCTCTCATAGAGAGAAACTGAACTAGCATACAAAACACAAAGCAAGCAGCATTCGACCATATCATTTAATAAAAACATGTCTCATGTCTGTAAACCAAAACATAAAACATAATAATGTCAGAGTGCAAATCCCAGAACGTCTCATAGTGTGGAAAACAAAGAGTGTGTGTGCGATGTGCCGCTACCGCGCCAGCTCCTTCCCCTTGACTGAAGAGGTACCTGAAACAACAACTGAAAACTATAAGCACGAAGCTTAGTGAGTTCCCCCACTGTACCACATACCATACACTCACATAACATACATATAGTGTCAGGCATATCTGGGTGCCCGACCTACCCCTTCGGTCCTCTCGACCGGATACTGACTAGCATATCTGGGTGCTGGTCTCCCCTTCGGTCCTCTCGACCGGATACTGACTAGAATATCTGGGTGTTGGTCTCCCCTTCGGTCCTCTCGACCGGGTGCTAGGGACTATTTCACCCCCTACTACTACCACATAGCACATATCACAAAATCTATCTAGCATGGCTGGGCATGACTGCCCCTTCGGCCCTATCGACCGGTAATCTGGGGACTATCTCCCCTACTGTCACTAGCGTATAACATCATATCATACTAGCACAAAAACATATCGCAGGTAGTAGCAAACCTAGATGAATATCACAGAGACAATCATCTAATCATACAACTCCTACTGGTGGGCCGACATTGTGGCCGTAGACCCACCGCTACTGGAATGTAACTCACCTCGAAAGTAGCTGCTGAAAGTCTGCTTGCTAAGCGCCTGACTGCTGAACCGATAATCCTCCGGCTATAAATCATGAACATAGATTAGACACTGATAAAAACCCTTAAGTCAATGACTGACCCACCCGAGGTCCAAGGTCAACTCCTTAGTCAAAGTCAACTTCCAGTTGACTGGACTCGTCGAGTCATAGCACAGACTCGCCGAGTCCCTCTCCTACTAACCCGGTCCTACTCGTCAAGTCCCTCTTCCCACTCGCTGAGTCACCCTTAACTCACTACTTGGGACGATTGGACCGACTCGCCGAGTCCAAGAACAACTCGCCGAGTCCCCACGAGCAGATCTCCTACTCGCTTCCAAATCCTCCCCAGAGCATCCTTTATGAGGATTTGGGTTTTTGGTACCATTGCTACGCGTTAAATTGCTAATTCCGCGTGCAGATACGAAGGGTTGGACCTTCAACACTTAAACCCCTGTTATTCAGTAACAGTTCATATGACTCGTCGAGTTTGAAGAACAACTCATCGAGTTCTAGGAAATCTTCATAGGACTCGTTGAGTTGTTCATCCAACTCGCCGAGTCTAAGGCCATCTTCATAGAACTCGTCGAGTTCCACTTTGGGACTCGCCGAGTTCCTTCGACCCATTTCCCATACAGACCAAATCTAAGACATGCAACGCTTCTAAACCATAGATCTATGCTCCTAGGGCATGCTTATCACGTAAAGTTGCAAACTTTACGTGCATGCATGGCCCTATAAGCTCAAAAAGGCAAATCCAAGCTCTTTAAGAGGTCATACACTAAATAGGGACCTCAATAACTCCGACCACAGAGACTTTATACTTCTAAGATGCCCATAAGGCCCAGATCTGAAGTCCTTTCGGATCATAGAGCACAAACACATGGAGTTTGCGGTTTTAGGGCTTGAAAACCACCAATTAGGGACAAAAAGGGGATCTAATGAACTAGTGATCAAGGTAGGAACTTTTCTACTTGAATGGAGGCCTCTTGCAGGGTAGATGTCGGATCTACTTCCCTTCCTTGCACTCTTCCACCTTCTTCTTCTTCTTCTCTTAAGCTTCAAACTACCTTCACAAGGCCAAAATCACTCACAAGAACAATAAAGGGGGATAGGGTTGTCTCTCAGCTTCTCTGGAAGTTTTAGGGGCAAGGGAGGCCTAGTTAGAGTGTTTAAATAGGGTGCAAACACCCGGGTTAGGGTTTTTGCCCAGACAGGGTCTACTCGCCGTGTCCGGGAACCGACTCGTCGAGTCCAAAGCTTATACCCCATGTCTTATCGCGCTTCTACTCGGCGAGTTCGTCCTTCAACTCGCCGAGTCCAAGGCAAAAATGCATTATTTAAGGAATATCAATTATAATAAATACGTACCAGGAACTAGGTGCTACAGACCCGAGGGTTGGAGCTTATTTCTGTGAGTCGACGTTGCAAGGTGAGTTATCCTCACTATACTAAGGGGTCTAAGGCACCAAGGCCGGCCCATTGGATTTGATATCCTAGTAGTTATTGTTATGTTGAGTCCGAGTTAGTGATGCATGCCAGTTGATGTGCTAGTCGGGTAGATCTGTAGGACTGCCGGTGATACTAATTTTTTACCTGTATGTGCATTTATCTGTTACATGTAGACATGTTATGTGGGGTGGGTTGAGGTTGTACTGTTCCATGCGGTAGCCAACAAACCCGAGAGTATTCCAGATATGAGCTAAAGGCCCGGTAAGCATTCCAGACTCATATTGAGGACTCGAGAGCATTCTAGATACGAGCTGAGGGTCCGGTAGGCATTCCAGACTCGTACTGAGGGCTCGATGGCATTCCAGATACGAGCTGAGGGCCCGGTAGGCATTCCAGACTCGTACCGAGGGCCTAGGGTAGTCCAGCTTGTAAAGTTGTGGACCCAGTGCATGATGTTCTGTTTTTATTGATATAATATGTTAATGTTGATATTGCTATGTGAACTGTATGTGTATCGGTATTTTGGGGTAACTCACTAAGCTTTCGGGCTTACAGTTTCAGTTTATTGTTTTAGGTACCTCAGGGATTCGCGGCAAGGCCAAGGCGTGATCGTACAACTCCTCCTATTATGTTATGTTTCTGGGAAAAGACTCTGATAATCAATGTTTTGAAAACAAAGTTGTAATATATTGATGAACTTGACATGTTTTTAAAAGTTTAAATTTGTTTGAAATTTTAGATGTTACATAATTTTAAAACATTTACATTATACAGATTTTTTTTGTTTTATTATTTGGTAAGAAATATTTTATTTTTCATTTTTTAAAAGATCCTTCATACTTATTGTTACATATTTAATTTATTTAATTTTATTGTTAGATTCTATTTACTTTAAAATTATTGTATATAATTCAAAACAAAAGAAAAAAAAAATAAGTGGCTATATAAAATATTTCACAAAACGAAAACATATTTATTAATTAAAAAATAAAGTTTAAAATTGATAAATAATTATTTAATATTTTGGAAATTACGGATATTTTAAAAATAACGTTTGAAAAAAATAATACAAACAAATATGAAAAATAAAATCATTATTAAAAGTGTGAAAATGACTTATCAAGGTAATTAATTTTTCGTTTTGTTCACATTTAGACAACTTTTTTTTGTACACATTTAACCATTTAACTTGTTAATTTGTTCAAGTTTTACAATTGTCACCTCCTATATATGATAACAATGACAATATGTGAACACATATAACAAGTTAAATGCTGAAATGTATAAAAAAAATAAAAAAATTACCTAAATGTAAACAAAACGACAAAAATGATTACCCTTGTAAGTCATTTTCCCTTAACTTATTAAGGTATTTCTAGTATCAATTGTACTTGAGTTAGTTAGTTGTGTTAGCCTGTTAGGTACAAATTTATACAATGTTGTTTGCTATTATATATTGTGAAATTGATCAAATATATTCTATATGATTTTCTTCGGTTATTGCTTTAACAAATCTTTTTATTCGTTTGCTATTTTATTAAATGCTAAAAAAAAAAAAAAAAAAAAAAAAAAAAAAAAAGTTTGAAAACAATCTAATCGAACCTAAAAAATCCAAAATTATTGTTATAGTTATTGGTTTAAAAACTTATGGATTTGAAAGTCCAAAATTATTTTATGATTAATGTAAATTGTTGCAGGATAAAATGTTTGTTTATGCAATGGCATTTTATATTTTTCTTAATTTGTACAACATAATTTATACTAAATTTGCAATTATGTTTCTCTCTAAGATGCGACACTAGTTATTTCAAAAAATTTATAGATTTATGTAATGATGTTTTGTTTTATTGGCAATTATGTTTCATTTTTGAGTTGCGTCTACTAATACGCATCATGTGACAATGTTTTTTAGACTAAACATGTTAGGATTATGTTAATTGTGAAGACAAATAAACCCTAAAAAGGGTTCAAGTGATGGCATAAAAATCAATCAACTATTTTTCAAGTTAATTTTATAGTTCTAAGCGATTATACAAGATGTAATAGAAGCTAATCCCAATGTTCCCCTTTTTAGCTAAAGTACAGGTTACATACTTTGTTTTCTTGACGTATGTCTATGTTATAATTCTGAGAAGTGACAGTTTAGAATAGAAAATTACATAGTTCTCTAAACAGCTTTAATCGGGTTAGTTCAACCAAAAAAAATGACTTTTTCAAGCATGTATAAAAACTAGTAGTGAAATGACCAAGTTCAAATAAGACATTCCCAAAAAAATTGACTAATACCACCTTGGACATGGAGTTACTCTGTCTAAACCAAGTCTCAACAAGCAAACTTATGGTCTGAACTACGAAAGATGAAGCATCTATTATAATGAAAAACTCTTCAACACTTTTTGTTTGGAGTCGATGTGAAACTAATAAAGTACGTCCTTTAATATTTTAAAGTAAGTCCTAACTATTTTTATATATAACTTCTAAAAATTTTAAATTTAGATGGGTCTAGTGACCTATTTTTGCATACACTAGCCTCGCCTCTGGCTATGAGCAGGTGACGAGGTGTTCAAGCCCTAAAAAAAATAAGGACTCAATTTTTAAAACAAACAAATCTAGTTTATATACATTATATATTGCTTTATGTAAATAACAACATAAACATTTCTTATTTTAGATGGTTAGGAGGTGTATCATCAATCCTTTTAATTTCAACTTACCGTGTTCGATTATGACGCTCCTACCTTCCGTTTTATTTTATAGACTATGATACGATTCCTAATTTGCTTTTCTAATTGAAGTTACATTAATGGTCTTTGAAATTTGATCATTTTCTCTGCAGCACCCCGTCTTCCATTTTTTTTTAGATTGTATTTCCCTGAATTTACAAACTCACGCTCCTCAAGTCTTAAAAACACCTTAGAATCATTTTAATCAATTTCATTTACAGTTTAGTTTAACACCTATCTATTAATGTCGTCATTCTAAAAGAAAATTATGGTTCATACTTAACAAGTTAAAAGTAACTCCACCATCAATGTCTTAATTAGCTTCAAGTTATAAGTTATAATAGGTAGTGCCTAAAATAGACCTAACAAGCAAATTTGGAAATTAGTTCATTTTTGTAGGATCTCCGGGATCTTAGGATTACGATCTTACAAAATGTAAAACAATTTTATGTGAGATCCAGATCTTGACTAGTTTGCTTTCAACCTTCCTCATGTTAGCATTTTCTTTTGTTCATAAATATCTCAGGCAAAAAAGATAAGGTGGTAGTGAGAATCCATAGCATCCGGTCACAATTCTTTTATGGAGATGACGACTACTGAATCACGTAATTTTCTCACTTTTCGTCTCTGCAATCCACAGACAAATGATTTCTAGTAACTCAATATCAGCTTAGCTGGAAATCAAATCTCCATATACCATCCAGAAACTATAACATTGCATTCAAGGGTTGTACCTATATATATAATTGTGGATCTCTGAGAGTTGTTTAGGCTTGTGCACATTGAGGTCTCAAGTCGGTCTTAGAACAGTTCGATCTATTTGGGTCTGGTCTCAAAAGATCTAACCTTTTTTCGGATCTGTATCAGGTAGTCTTGAACTGTTGGTCCGCTTTTTTCTCGATCCTTTCTAGGCCAATCATGGTCTTTTTTCGGTCTTGTCTCGTAGTACTTGCGTGTGTCTTTTTGAGTTTAGTTTTTTGGGTCTTTTTGTTTGGTTTTATGGATTCGATTTTCAGTTTTTTCTACTAAAAAGTATTTGATTAGCACCGAAATGATAATTAAAAATATTAAATAATAAAATTAAAATTTAAGAAAATAAAGAAGAGAACAAGTTGTATGATTTATTATTAAAAATACATTAAATTTAATAAATAAAAGAAGAGAAGAACTTAGAACTTAGACTTCTGATGTTTTCCGAATAGATTTCTAAGGTTGTGTTTAGTTACGGAAAAACAGTTTTCATTTAACGTTTTCCGTTTTCCCTTTTCAGTTTTCATTCTCCGTTTTCATTTTTCATTGGAAAATTTAGAAAACGCGTTTAGTTAAAACTTATTCATTTTTCATTTTCACTTTTAGAAAATTAGAAAACGTGTTTAGATGTGTAAGTTTCTATCGGTTTTCACTTTTACAAAACGGTAGCAATGGTATGGTGGGGGGGGGGGGGGGGGTTGGCGGTAACGTGTCGGCGGTGGCGGCGATGGTGGTGGCAACTGTGGCAGTGGTAGTGGTGGTGATGGCGGCGGCGGCGGTGGTGGTGCTGATGGGGTAGTGGTGATTGTAAGTCGATGATTGTGGTAGTGATGTTGGAGGTGTGTGTGTATATGTTTGTGGGTGTGGATGTGTGTGTTTGTGGGGGTGGATGTGTGGATGTGGGTGTGGGTGTGGGTGTGTGTGTGTGTGGGGGGGGGGGGGGGGGGTTTATATTTTAGAGGTGGATGCGGTGAGAGTGGGTGTGTGTTAATATTTTAGAGAAATCTTGGAATTAGAAAAATGTGGAAAAACAATGATTATTAGTTTTTCAAAAATTTACAACTTCTCTGTAATTTTAGAAAGCATAAAATTTTTTATTTTCCGTGAAAAATTTAGAAAAATAGACGAACTAAACGCGTTTTCAAAATTCTCATTTTTCTTTGAATTTTTTTCGTGAAATTTTTTCCACAACTAAATACAACCTAAGGTTGTGTTTAGTTACGGAAAAACAATTTTCATTTTTTGTTTTTTGTTTTCCCTTTTCCGTTTTTGTTTTCCGTTTTCAGTTTTCATTGGAAAATTTAGAAAATGCGTTTAGTTAAAACTTATTCATTTTTCATTTTCAGTTTTAGAAAATTAGAAAACTTGTTTAGATGTGTATTTTTCTATCTGTTTTCATTTTTAGAAAATGCCAACGGTGGTAGGGTGGGGGCAGCGACGGCTGGCAATGGCTGTGTCAAGGATGGCGACGATGGCGGTGACAGTGGCAGCGGGGTGGCGGCGATGGTGGTGATGATAGACGGTGGTGGTGGCGGCAACAAATGTGGCAGTGGTGGTGATGGTGGCGGCGGCGTCGGTGGTGATGCTAGTGATGGGGTAGTGGTAGTGGTGATGGTGATGACAAGTAGGTCATTGCAGTGGTGGTGTGTGTAGGTATGTGTGTGTGTGGATATATGTGTATGTGTGTGTTTGTGGGGGTGAGGGTTGGAGTAGGTGGGTGAGTGCAATGGGGGGGGGGGGGGGGGGGGGTGTTTGTGGGTATGTTTGTAGGGGTGGGTTTGAGAGCGAGTGAGTGTGGGTAGGTAGGGGTGTTGTGAGTCGGAGGTATTATGGTGGGGGTAGATAAAGGTTGAAGTAGGGGTGGGGTGTGTTTATATTTTAAAAAAAATTTGGAATTGGAAAAATGTAAAAAAAACAATGATTATCAGTTTTCTAAAATTTTCAACTACTTTGTAATTTTAGAAAACGGAAATTTTCCTTGAAAAATTTAGAAAAATAAACGAACTAAACATGATTTTAAAATTCTCATTCTTCTTGGAAAATTTTTCCGGAAAACGGTCGATTTTTCCGCAATTAAACGCACCCTAAAGTTTTCCGAGACCAGTCGTGGTCATTTTTTTTGTCCAATTTTATTAGGTTCTGTTTTGGGTTCTGTCTCATTTCATTCGAAACCAGTTCATTCCCGATATTTTTCAGAACCAATCAAGTGATGTCCAGATTTGTTTGAAAGTTCAAGCAAATACTTGGGATATGGTTAAAGGCCCTCAATGGGTTTGGAAGAACTATGTTCTCCCATGAATATTCATTCCGGCCAAACGAATTAATAACAAAAAAAACATACACAAGTCTTGGAAACCTTGGAAGCCTTATTAGTTACTTTTCCCGTTACAGGTACTTATAATTAGTTGTGCATTTTAACTAACCCGATCCTAATTATTTTTCCAGTTACAGATACTTATAATTAGTTGTGCATTTTAACTAACACGATCCTAGTTACTTTTCCCGTTACAGGTACTTATAATTAGTTGTGCATTTTAAGTAATCGGATCCGATCCTATTTGAAACAATATTGACCCGACTCAATCAATTAGTCAATGCATTGCTAATCATTTGGCTCTTTGCATCGCAAATTCTAGAATACTCCACAAACTCATACCATTCATTGTTAAAAGATCCATAGCCAACAGTTAAGGAATGAAAATAAAATTAGCATCATCTGACAAAATTATTTCTGTCAAATGATTTCTAAAATGAGCGGTTGATCATCTTACTGATTAACCCATAAAATATTTGATAATTATGTTTGTGTAAATCACTCACCCCAACCATGTAAAAAGATAATCTTATACAAAACTTTATAAACTTATCAAAACAAACGATTCAATATCACATTATTACAAAAAGAACTCAAATTGCATCATCTTATTCGAGTACAACTCAAATACTCAAACTTCTGTAATTATTACAACAAACAATATAACACCAAATTACCACATTGCCACTCCTGAAACTTACCCACCAATGTCGATGGACTTCACCTCCGGCTTCTTCTCTTCCGCTTTGGGCACGGTCACCGTCAGCACGCCGTTCTCCATGGTAGCTTTCACCTCTTCCATTTTTGTATTTTCCGGCAGCCTGAATCTCCTCAAGAACTTCCCGGAGCTTCTCTCTACCCTGTGCCACCTGTCGTTCTTCTCCTCATGTTCCTTGCTCCTCTCTCCGCTTATCTGCAACACCCTTCCTTCTTCAACCTCCACCTTCACCTCCTCTTTCTTCAGCCCAGGTATGTCCGCCTTGAAAACGTGCGCCTCCGGCGTCTCCTTCCAATCGATTCTGGCGTTGGTGATTGCTGCTGTTTCGCGTGATGATTCGGGTAGGTTGTTGAGGACACTTGAAAAGCCCTGGAAAGGATCCCAAATGTCGAGGGAGAAGGGATCGAATACGTTGCTCCTTCTGCCTGTAAAGAAACTTGGAATGATCGACATGACTGAAACTTTAGACGAATATTTTGATCTTCGGATTGTGACACTATGAAATCGTAACTCGCAAGTTCTTTTGTTTATGAATCTGTTGCTAGGAGGTCGATCGGAGATCATTATTTATAGGAGGGAAAAGGTGATCGAGTGGAATTTAAATATTTCTAGGCTTGTCTTGAAGGTTGAGGAGACTGGAGACCGATACTTCTGAAAGCTTCCAGAGCTTGAGACAGAAAAATTGGCGATGTAATGGACCCACCGGGTTTATCTTGGTTTTGATGGGCCAAATAGATTGAGATTTTTATTAGGCCCATTATGCAGTTCCATTGATTTATCAATTCTAATGCCTACTTCTATTTTCCTAATAATGTACTTATTTCACTTTTAAGAAAATATTACTTGATTATATTTTATATAGAAAATGATTTTGTGATATAAAATATGTATTTTAATAATATAAATATAACTTGATATTGTATATTAAATTTCACTATTGTTGTAGCAATAAAACAAGTTGGATCATATCTAGGGCTGTAAACGAACTGAGCGTTCGGCGAACCGTTCGTGAACTGTTCAGCGGGAAGTTCGTTTATGTTCGTTTATTTAATAAATGAATGAACATGAACAAAATTTATTGTTCGTTTAGTTAAATGAACGAACATCAACAATGGTCCCGTTCGTTCATTTATGTTCGTGAACATTCATTTATGATGTTCGTTTATGTTCGTTCGTTTAAGTTTATTTATATTCATTTATATTCAATTATTATTATTATATTTCTATATTATTTGTTTGTTTATGTTCATATATGTTCAATTGTGTTTTTTTTATCTTTGTTCGTTTATGTTTGTTCGTTTACGTTCGTTTAGCATGTTCACAAACATAAACAAACGAACATGAACAAGCTAATTTGTTAAACGAACGAACATGAACAAGAAAATCTCGTTCGTTTATCTGTTCGTGTTCGTTTGTTGTTCGGCTAACTTAAACGAACGAACATGAACAGGACCTTGTTCGTGTTCGTTTAGTTCGTTTACACCTCTAATCATATGTAGTTAAAAAATAGGATTTTAGATAAAAAAGTATATGTGAGGCCCTTGGACTTCATCGTTGGGGGAGTTTGCCCATTCATGGTTTATTGCAATTTGTATGCTGCATAATATTTGACATTGTAAATTCATTCTCATCGTATATTTAACTGTTATATTTAAACTTTAAAGGATTAATCTCATAAAAGACCTTATCATTTTGTTTTTCCAATTAAACCTTAACTTTATTTTTATCTGAAAAATACTTTGCATTTTTTCATTTTTTTTTTAAAAAACCCTTAAATCTGTCTTTTTAGCTAAAGTACAGGCTACATACTTTGTTCTCCTGACGTATGTCTATGTTATAATTCTGAGAAGTGACGAATCTAGAATAGAAAATTACATGGTTCCCTAAACAACATCAACCGGGTTAGTTCAACCAAAAATATGACTTTTACAACATTTATAAAAACTAGTAATGAAAGGACCAAGCTCAAATCAGACATTCCCCAAAAAACTTGACTAATACCACCTTGGACATGGAGTTACTCAGTCTAAAACAAGGCTCAACAAGCTTATAAAGGGCTTGTAGCCCAGCGGTATCAGGTAGTGCCCTCCCTCTTTGAGGTTGAAGGTTCAAGTCCCGTCGTGGACATAGGTTGAATAGGTGTTGTTAGGTTTGTGGTAGATAACATTTCCCGGTTCAAAAAAAAAGCAAGTAAGCTTATGGTCTCAACTATGAAAGATAAAACATCTATTTATAATGAAAAACTCTTCAACACTTTTTGTTTGGAGTCGATGTGAGACTATTAAAATAGGTTGTAACAGGCCAGATTCCCAGGTATTATTTACTCATTTATTTTTGAGAATTGTGAGGGGACTCGGCTAGTCGGAGCCTAGACTCGCGGAGTATGATCGCGGATTTGGACGCGGGTTCGCGTCCGGACTCGGCGAGTCCAAAAGTGGACTCGGCGAGTCCACACTGTTTAATGAAACCCTAATTTCCCAACCCTGAGCCCTATTTAAAGGGCATTATAGCCCTTCATTGCGGCCACCTTCGTCCCTGTGAGATCCAGAGCATCTGTGAGCCTTTGTGAGTGTGAAGTAAGGCCATTAATCACCATTTTGTGTGTGTGCTAGCAAGAAGAGAAGAGGAAGACCAAGATAGAAGGGAGGGGAGCTAGGATCTAACTTCATTTCTTCAGAAGAGGCTGATTGAGGTAAGATTCAGAGTTTATTCTCGAGTTTCTATGTATGAAGTCAATTATATAGGGTTTCTTCAAGCTTTGTTTGCCTTGTATTTAGAGAGTGAGAGGTCCCATGGAGAAATGGTACCTAGATCTGGACCTTATTAGGTCCAGAGAGTCCCAAATGTCGTGCTTTATGGCCATCCTTTTCGATTATGAACTTAGGTTGCCATTTTAGGTGCCATTTTCCCAAAAGAAGCCTTGTAAGCGATGCATGGCAACCAAGTTATGGACTTTACGTAATGAATGAGCTTGGAAGGACTGGATCTATGATCCTTTGGAACGGATCTGACCTTAGATGCAAGTTTGAGCTGTTGCATGGCATGGACTCGTCGAGTCTGAAGAACAGACTCGACGAGTAGCTTGAAGATTGCCCAGAACCACTCAGCGAGTGGTCTGGCCGAGTTGTGGGTTGACTCAGTGAGTCGGGGAGAGTTAGAGAGGGTTGACAGGTGGACTGAGTCGAGCTGGACTCGCCGAGTTGTTCTTGAGACTCGGCGCGTTGAGTCGTGGTGGCCCCGCGACTCATGCCAGGTGGAACTAGTCGAGTCAGGGGCATACTCGACGTGCCAAAAGAGAATCGTAGAAAGTTGGTGAAAACGATTAGACTCGCCGAGTCGCCCTAGTGCGCTCGTCGAGTCCGGTCAAGTTGACCGTTGACCGTTGATCGTTGACCGTTGACCAAAACCAAGGGTACCTCCTTGTTCCGCAGAACCTTGACCTTCTGATCCCTGATCGCTACTGGTCTCTCAGCATAATTCAGGCTCGCATCCACCTGAATATCCTCTAACGGAACCACTGCCGACTCATCGGCTATACACTTCCGCAATTGCGACACGTGGAAAGTGTCGTGAATCTGACCCAACTCTGCTGGCAAATCCAAACGGTAGGCTACTCTGCCTACCCTCGCGACTACCCGGAATGGACCAATATATCGGGGCCCCAACTTGCCCCTCTTCCTGAATCGAATCACTCCTTTCCAAGGAGAGACCTTCAGGAGGGTCGCCGACCTAGAACTCAAGCTCGGACCGGCGCCTGTCTGCGTAACTCTTCTGTCGGCTCTGAGCGGTCAACAACCTTTGTCTGACCTGCTGGATCTGCTCTGTCGTCTGAAGTACGATCTCTGTACTGCCCATCACCCTCTGTCCAACCTCTCCACAACAAATGGGGGTCCGACACCTCCTCCCATACAACAACTCAAAAGGTGGCATACCAATGCTCGAATGATGGCTGTTGTTGTAGGAAAACTCTGCCAAGGGCAAGTATGCATCCCAACTACCCTTGAAGTCCAACACACATGCCCGAAGCATGTCCTCGAGCGTCTGAATCGTCCGTTCACTCTGACCGTCTGTCTGGGGATGATATGTGGTACTAAAATGCAGTCTAGTACCCAGCTCCTCATGAAACTTCTTCCAGAATCTGGAAGTGAAGCGCACATCACGGTCTGAAACAATCGAGATCGGAACCCCGTGCCGAGATACCACTTCCCTCACATACACCTCCGCCAACTTCTCTGCTGAAGAACTCTCAATGATGGCAAGGAAATGAGCGCTCTTTGTCAACCTGTCCACAATCACCCAAATTGCATCAACTCCCCTGGCAGTCCTTGGCAATTTGGTGATGAAATCCATAGTGATCTGTTCCCACTTCCATTCGGGAACCTCCAATGGCTGTAACTTACCATGCGGCTTCTGGTGCTCGGCCTTAACGCTACGGCAGGTCAAGAACCTCTCAACAAACCATGCGACATCCCTCTTCATACAGGGCCACCAATACTCCTTTCTCAAATCCAAATACATCTTAGTGGCCCCCGGATGGATCGAAAATTTCGATCGATGAGCCCCCTCCATCAAAATGGCATGTGTTCCTCCCACAAACGGCACCCAGATGCGCCCCTGGAATGTCATAAGCCCCCGACCATCGGTAGCAAACTCGGAAACCAAACCAGCGACCCGTTCCCTCTTCTGCATCTCAGGTTGCACAGCCTCGGCATGTGCCCCACGAATGGCATCCAACACTGGAGCCATCACGGTCAATCTCAAACATACCTCCCGTAGCGGGATGCTCTCCGCCCTGCGACTCAATGCATCGGCTACCACATTAGCCTTTCCTGGGTGGTACAGGATCTCACAATCGTAATCCTTGACCACATCCAACCACCTCCTCTGACGCATGTTTAGGTTGGGCTGATCCATCAAATACTTCAAGCTCTTATGGTCCGTGTAAATCATACATCGAACCCCATACAGGTAGTGACGCCAAATCTTGAGGGTGAACACCACTGCCCCCAACTCTAGATCGTGGGTGGGATATCTCGACTCATGAGGCTTCAGTTGTCTCGATGCATATGCTATCACGTGTCCTCTCTACATCAGCACCGCTACCAACCCCAGAATCGATGCATCACAGTATACCACAAAGTCCTCCATCCCTTCCAGGAGAGCTAACACCGGGGCTTCGCACAACCTCTGGAAAAGTGTCTCAAAGGAGGCCTGCTGCTCGGGGCCCCATGAAAAAGCAACACCCTTCCGGGTCAATCTGGTGAGTGGCACTGCGATCTTGGAGAAGTCCTTAATGAACCTCCGATAATACCCTGCCAGCCCTAGGAAACTCCTGATTTCGGAGGGTGACTTCGGCACCTCCCAACTCATCACCGCCTCAACCTTGGCCGGATCGACCAATATCCCTTCCTGGTTGACGAGATGGCCTAAAAACTGGACCTCCCGCAACCAGAAATCACACTTGGAGAATTTGGCATAAAGCCTCTCCGACCTCAGCACTCCGAGAACCTCCCTCAAATGCTCCTCATGCTGCTCTCTAGACCTCGAATATACCAGAATGTCGTCGATAAACACAATCATTGACCGATCCGGCATCGGCCTACATACTCGGTTCATGAGATCCATGAACACCGCCGGGGCATTGGTGAGCCCAAAAGGCATCACCACAAACTCGTAATGCCTATAACGCGTCCTGAACGCTGTCTTCTGGACGTCCTCATCCCGTACCCTCACCTGATGATATCCAGACCTCAAATCGATCTTGGAGAACCAAGATGCTCCCTGCAACTGATCGAACAAATCGTCGATCCTCGGTAACGGGTAACGGTTCTTAACTGTCAGCTTGTTCAACTCCCGGTAATCAATGCACATCCGGTGTGAACCATCCTTCTTCTTGACGAACAGGATAGGCGCTCCCCACGACGAGCTGCTCGGCCAAATAAATCCCTTCCCCAACAGCTCCTGCAGCTGCGAGGATAACTCCTACATCTCTGGAGGTGCAAGGCGATAGGGCACCTTAGCGATAGGTGCGGCTCCCGGAACCAAATCGATACTGAACTCCACTTGCCTCACAGGAGGCACACCCGGCAATTCCTCGGGGGATACATCTGGGAATTCACGCACCACCGGAACCTCCTCAACTGAACTCGGTCTCTCGGAATCCACCCGCGTATCCATCACATACCCCACAAAACCCTTACAGCCCTGCTGTAGACACTGCCTTGCCCTAGCGGCCGAACAAAACGCTGATCCTGAACGTGTACCCTCGCCGTATACCGAAAGAACTCCCCCACTAGGGTCTCGTATGGTCACTAGCTGACGCTCGCAGTCGATAATCACACCGAATCTGCTCAGCCAGTCCATGCCCACAATGACACAGATATCTCCCATCGCAATAAGAACCAGATCACTCGGGAACTCAACACCGAAAATCTCGACTACGCAACCTCGGAAAACCTCTGTGGCATATATCACTCTCTCATCAGCTATGGAAACTCTCAGAGGCCGACTCAACGCCTCGTGACTGACACTGATGTGCTGACTAAAAGTCAAAGATAAAAAAGACCGACTCGCACCCGAGTCAAATAACACCAAAGAAGGTACAAAATTCACAAGAAAAGTACCTACGCATAACATAACGTAAGCATAATTTCTCAACATCAAAGTAAATACATGAAAGAATACATACCAGCCACGACATCGGGCGCTGCACGGGCCTCCTCCGCGGTCAGCTGAAAGGCTCTCCCTCATGCTCTCGGCGTCTCGGCCTTCACTGGCCGACTCTCTGTAGCTCTGATGGCGGCAGGGGCAGATCCCTGAGGTGCTCCCTGAGCTGATCCCCGCAACTACGGACACTCCGCCTTCCGGTGTCCGGTATGGTTGCAGTGAAAACACACTGCAAACCCCTTGGGGCAGTCCTTGGCCATATGCCCCTCCTTGCCACACTTGTAGCATGATCCCGCTCTGCAGACTCCATCATGACCCTTGCCATACTTCCCACAAGTGCGGCCCTTCTGGTTCCCTGGTTTGGGATCAGCGGGTTTGGCCCGCTTGGCTGCCGGCTGAGACTGTGTCGGTCGCCGATCCCTCACCTGAGACTCCACGCTCCTCCATGGCCTGAGTCTCTAGCTCAATATCCCTCTTCCGGGTATTTTCCTGAAGCTCGGCAAATGTCCGGTACGAGGAGTTCCCCACGAACTCCCGAATGTCCCGCCTCAAGATACTCAGATAGCGGCTCATACGTGCCTGCTCCGTAGACACATGCTCAGGGCAGAACATCACCCTCTCATGGAACATCCTGGTAATCACCATAACAGACTCAGTACCCTGTTTGAGGGTCAGAAACTCCTAGGCCAGGCACTCCCTCTCCACCTGGGGAACGTACTCATCTCGGAACATGGCAGTGAACCTCTCCCAGGTCACTGCTGCAATCTCAGCAGGCGTAAAATGCGCCGTCACAAACTTCCACCAGTCCTTCGCTCCCAAGCGAAGCTGATTCAGCGCGAATCGGACCTTCAAATGCTCAGGAGACGAGCAAGTGAAGAAACACCCCTCTATATCAGAAATCCACCTCATAGCTGCCACTGGATCCTGGGTCCCATCAAACTCTGGTGGTTTTGTGTTGCTGAACTCCCGGAATAGCAACGCATCACCACCTTGCGGCCTCGCGGCAGCAATAGCTGCAGTGGCCGCTGCGACAGCAGCCTCAGAAAGTGCAGCATAATGCTCTTCGAAAGTCTCAATCAGCGTGGTCTTAATAGACCCGAACATCTCTGGTATCTCTGCCCTGATGGCCGCAGCCACCTCCTCATGGATGATCCGACGGATCTCCTCATCACTGGTCCCGCTGCTCTCTGGTGCTTGTTGTGTTCTCACCATGATCTCCCTCTGAAAATAACATACGATACATTAGAGACCTCCTCGTGTATAACCACACTCGATAACTCCACTCTACTTACTTCTTAGTGCCCTAAGGATTCTTACTTGGTCCGTACACCAATCCGGTATCTCCAGTAGTATGGGCCCAATACTACCGTCAATACCGCATCGGCATTCATTCCAAGTCCTCCTCCTTGAGCCCTAAAACCCAAGTACTCTATCATGCACAGGCTACTCTCTAATAGACCTCTCATAAGCCCCTCGCTGCTACCTACTCACTCTCAAGCATCTCATAGCAGCTCACCTCTTCCTAGGCTAAGGCATCACAAATCAGGTCACCTTAGTCCTAATAGGAATACTTAGCCTACTCTAGCATGCAAATACATCATATCAATATCAATATCACATAAAATGAGGGTATTTTGGGAAATCACCGTTCGGGCGCGGACTGATCGTACACACACACACTCTGCTCTGCGTTTTTCAAAAGAAATCTTTTACTCTTTTTGAAAATTCTTCTCAAATCCTCAGTTTGAGTTCAAATACGCCCGAAGGTGTACTCGAAGCCCTCAAACCAAGGCTCTGATACCAACTTGTAACACTGAGAATTTCAAAATAATTTTTCGCGAAACATAAAAACATTTTTCATTTAATTTTTCATAAAACATTAAGTTTAACTTCAATTCACATCATACAAAATCCCCAAGATCACGTTTCATAAAAAAAATCTCATGCGTGTGTACAGATCAAGCCGGCGCCTTCCCGCGGTCATCACTAGTACCCGAAACAACAACATTAACACTGTAAGCACAAAGCTTAGTGAGTTCCCCAAAATACCACACATAACACACATTAGCCACTCAAGGATATAACTCTATGGGTCCGTGCACCCAAACTCTGTGAACCCTCAGGTTCTAACTCTGTAACATGCACAACATAAATCACATAGAAATAATGCAGTACAACACATAAAATACACAACATACAAATACTCTATCAGATAGCTCTGGTTACCTACTCAAGGTAAAGTATAGTGAGAAGACTCACCTCGTATATCTCGATAACTCGCGAATCTTGGAAATCACTCGTGCCCGATCCCCCGAGCTATAATCCTCCTATATCATCATATATCTCTAATTAACACTTTTACTACTAAGGTTGACTACCCCAATTAAGTCAACATTGGTCAACCTTGGTCAACGGTCAACGGTCAACTTGACCGGACTCGGCGAGTGCACTAGGGCGACTCAGCGAGTCTAATCGTTTTCACCAACTTTCTAGGATTCTCTTTTGGCACGTCAAGTATGCCCCTGACTCGACTAGTTCCACCTGGCATGAGTCGCGGGGCCACCACGACTCAACTCGCCGAGTCTCAAGAACAACTCGGCGAGTCCAGCTCGACTCAGTCCACCTGTCAACCCTCTCTAACTCTCCCTGACTCACTGAGTCAACCCACAACTCGGCCAGACCACTCGCTGAGTGGTTTTGGGCAATCTTCAAGCTACTCGTCGAGTCTGTCCTTCAAACTCGGCGAGTCCATGCGATGTAACAGCTCAAACTTGCATCTAAGGTCAGATCCGTTCCAAAGGATCATAGATCCAGTCCTTCCAAGCTCATTCATTACGTAAAGTCCCTAACTTGGTTGCCATGCATCGCTTACAAGGCTTCTTTTGGGAAAATGGCACCTAAAATGGCAACCTAAGTTCATAATCGAAAAGGATGGCCATAAAGCACGACATTTGGGACTCTCTGGACCTAATAAGGTCCAGATCTAGGTACCATTTCTCCATGGGACCTCTCACTCTCTAAATACAAGGCAAACAAAGCATGAAGAAACCCTAGAATTGACTTCAAACATAGAAACTCGAGAATAGACTCTGAATCTTACCTCAATCAGCCTCTTCTGAAGAAATGAAGTTAGATCCTAGCTCCCCTCCCTTCTATCTTGGTCTTCCTCTTCTCTTCTTGCTAGCACACACACAAAATGGTGATTAATGGCCTTACTTAGCCTACCGTTTGGATTTGCCAGCAGAGTTGGGTCAGATTCACGACACTTTCCACGTGTCGCAATTACGGATGTGTATAGCCGATGAGTCGGCAGTGGTTTCGTTAGAGGATATTCAGGTGGATGCGAGCCTGAATTATGCTGAGAGACCAGTAGCGATCAGGGATCGGAAGGTCAAGGTTCTGCGGAACAAGGAGGTACCCTTGGTTTTGGTTCAGTGGCAACATCGGAAGGGATCCGAGATGGTTTTGGTTTTGGAACGGATCTGACCTTAGATGCAAGTTTGAGCTGTTGCATGGCATGGACTCGCCGAGTCTGAAGAACAGACTCGACGAGTAGCTTGAAGATTGCCCAGAACCACTCAGCGAGTGGTCTGGCCGAGTTGTGGGTTGAATCAGTGAGTCAGGGAGAGTTAGAGAGGGTTGACAGGTGGACTGAGTCGAGCTGGACTCGCCGAGTTGTTCTTGAGACTCGGCGAGTTGAGTCGTGGTGGCCCCGCGACTCATGCCAGGTGGAACTAGTCGAGTCAGGGGCATACTCGACGTTCCAAAAGAGAATCCTAGAAAGTTGGTGAAAACGATTAGACTCGCCGAGTCGCCCTAGTGCACTCGCCGAGTCCGGTCAAGTTGACCGTTGACCAGTGTTGACTTAATTGGGGTAGTCAACCTTAGTAGTAAAAGTGTTAATTAGAGATATATGATGATATAGGAGGATTATAGCTCGGGGGATCGGGCACGAGTGATTTCCAAGATTCGTGAGTTATCGAGATATACGAGGTGAGTCTTCTCACTATACTTTACCTTGAGTAGGTAACCAGAGCTATCTAATAGAGTATTTGTATGTTGTGTATTTTATGTGTTGTACTGCATTATTTCTATGTGATTTATGATGTGCATGTTACAGAGTTAGAACCTGAGGGTTCACAGAGTTTGGGTGCACGGACCTATAGAGTTATAGCCTTGAGTGGCTAATGTGTGTTATGTGTGGTATTTTGGGGAACTCACTAAGCTTTGTGCTTACAGTGTTAATGTTGTTGTTTCAGGTACTAGTGATGAGCGCGGGAAGGCGCAGGCTTGATCTGTACACACGCATGGGATTTTTTTTATGAAACGTGATCTTGGGGATTTTGTATGATGTGAATTGAAGTTAAACTTAATGTTTTATGAAAAATTAAATGAAAAATGTTTTTATGTTTCGCGAAAAAATATTTTGAAATTCTCGGTGTTACATAGGTCCTTTAGTATTTTAAAGTAAGTCCTAAATATTTTTTATATATAACTTGCAAAAATTTTAAATTTAGATGCGTCAAGTGACCAACTTTTGCATACACTAGCCTCACCTATGGCTATGAGCAGATGACGAGGGGTTCAGGCCCTAAAAAAATAATGACCCAATTTTTAAAACAAACAAATCTAGTTTATATACGTTATATATATTGCTTTATGTAAATACCAACATAAACATTTCTTATTTTAGATGGTTAGAAAATGTATCATCAATCCTTTTAATTTCAACTTACCATGTTCGATTATGATGCCCCTACCTTCCGTTTTATTTTATAGGCTTTGATACGATTCCTAATTTGCTTTTCTAATTGAAGTTACATTAATGGTCTTTAAAAATTTGATCATTTTCTCCGCAACATCCCGTCTTCCTTTTTTTTTAGATTGTATTTCCCTGAATTTACAAACCCACACTCCTCAAGTCTCAAAAACATCTTTGGATCATTTTAATCAATGTCGTTAACAGTTTAGTTTAACACATATCTATTAATGTCGTCGTTCTAAAAGAACATTATGGTTCATACTTAACAAGTTAAAGGAAACTCCACCATCAATGCCTTAGTCAGCTTCAAGTTATAATAGGTAGTGCCCAAAATAGACCTAGCAAGCAAATTTGGAAATTAGTTCATTTTTGTAGGATCTTTGGATCCCGATCCGGTCTTAGGATCACGATCATACAAAATGTAAAACAATTTTATGTAAGATCCTGATCTAGACTAGTTTGCTTTCAACCTTCCTCATGTTAGCATTTTCTTTTGTTCATGAATATCTCAGGCAAAAAAGATAAGGTGGCAATGAGAATCCATAACATTCGGTCACAATTCTTTTATGGAGACGATGACGACTACGAAATCATGTAATTTTCTCACTTTTCGACTCAGCAATCCACAGACAAATGATTTCTAGTAACTCAATATCGGGAAATCAAATCTACATATACTATTCAGAAACTATAAAATTGCATTCAAGGGTTGTACCTATATATATAATTCTAGATCTCTAAGACTTGTTTAGGCCTGCACATTGACGGTTCGATCTATTTGGGTATGGTCTCAAAAAATCCGACCTTTTCTCGGATCGGTATCAGGTAGTCTTAACTATTGGTCTGGTTTTTTCTCGATCAGGCCAATCTTTCTGGGCCAATCATGGTCTTTTTTCGGTCTTGTCTCATGGTACTTGCGTGTGTCTTTTTCAGTTTAGTTTTATGGGTCTTTTTGTTTGGTTTTATGGGTTTTTTCTATTAAAAATATTTAATTAGCACCGAAATGATAATTAAAATTATTAAATAATAAAGTTAAAATTTAGTAAAATAAAGAAGAGAACAAATTGTATAATTTATTATTAAAAATACATTAAATTTAATAAATAAAAGAAGAGAAGAACTTAAACTTATGATGTTTTCAGGTTGTAATTCTACAGTTTTCCGAGACCGGTCTCCATTGGTCATTTTTTTGGACCAATTTTATTCGGTTTCTGTTTAGATACCAGTTCTATCCCCGCTGTTTTTCAGAACCAGTCAAGTGATGTCTAGATTTATTTAAAAGTTTAAGCAAATACTTGGGATATGGTCAAAGGCACTCACTATGTTCTCCTATGGATATTCATTCCGGCCCAACGAATTAATAACAAGAAAAGATACAGAAGCTCCCATTACAGGTACTTATAATCAGTTGTGCATTTTTACTAACCCGATCCTATTTGAAACAATATTGACCCGACTCAATCAATTAGTCAATGCATTGCTTATCATTAGGCTCTTTGCATCGTAAATTCTAAAATACTCCACAAACTTGTGCCATTCATGTTAAAGATCTACACCCAACAGTTAAGCAATGAAAATAAAATTAGCATCATTTGACAAAATTATTTCTAAAATGAAGGGTTGATCATCTTACTGAGTAACACCATAAAATATTTCATAATTATGTTTGTGTAACTGTAAATTACTCACCCGAACCATGTAAAAGATAATCTTATACAAGACTTTATAAACTTATCAAAACAAACAATTCAATATCACATTATTATATTATTACAAAAGGAACTTAAATTGCATCATCTTATTCGAGTACACCAAAAAATTGCATCATCTTATTCGAGTACACCTCAAATACTCAACAAACAATTTTTTTTACACCAAGTTACCACATTGCCACTCGTGAAACTTACCCACCAATGTCGATGGACTTCACTTCTGGCTTCTTCTCTTCCGCCTTGGGCACGGTCACCGTCAGCACGCCGTTCTCCATGGTAGCTTTCACCTCTTCCATTTTTGTATTTTCCGGCAGCCTGAATCTCCTCAAGAACTTCCCGGAGCTTCTCTCTACCCTGTGCCACCTGTCGTTCTTCTCCTCATGTTCCTTGCTCCTCTCTCCGCTTATCTGCAACACCCTTCCTTCTTCAACCTCCACCTTCACCTCCTCTTTCTTCAGCCCAGGTATGTCCGCCTTGAAAACGTGCGCCTCCGGCGTCTCCTTCCAATCGATTCTGGCGTTGGTGATTGCTGCTGTTTCGCGTGATGATTCGGGTAGGTTGTTGAGGACACTTGAAAAGCCCTGGAAAGGATCCCAAATGTCGAGGGAGAAGGGATCGAATACGTTGCTCCTTCTGCCTGTAAAGAAACTTGGAATGATCGACATGACTGAAACTTTAGACGAATATTTTGATCTTCGGATTGTGACACTATGAAATCGTAACTCGCAAGTTCTTTTGTTTATGAATCTGTTGCTAGGAGGTCGATCGGAGATCATTATTTATAGGAGGGAAAAGGTGATCGAGTGGAATTTAAATATTTCTAGGCTTGTCTTGAAGGTTGAGGAGACTGGAGACCGATACTTCTGAAAGCTTCCAGAGCTTGAGACAGAAAAATTGGCGATGTAATGGACCCACCGGGTTTATCTTGGTTTTGATGGGCCAAATACATTGAGATTTTTATTAGGCCCATTATGCAGTTCCATACTTCCATTGATTTATCAATTCTAATGCCGACTTGTATTTCCTAATAATGTACTTGATTCACTTTAAGAAAATATTAATTGATTATATTTTATATAGAAAATGATTTTGTGATATAAATTATGTATTTTAATAATATAAACATGACTAGACATTGTATATTAAATTTCACTATTGTTGTTGCAATAAAACAAGTTGCATCATGTGTAGTTAAAAAATATGATTTTAGATAAAATGTATATGTGAGATCCTTGAACTTCATCGGCGACCAAGTTACTTGTATTGGGCCTTTCATATGTGTGGATGATAATGGCTTTATTCAGATTATTGAAACCGGTTCTTTGGAATAGTTGTTTTTTGATAAGGGCTTAATTACATTTTTTGTTCAAATATGCATATCTTTATACCTACTTTTCGAGGAGTTTGCCAATTTATGGTTTATTGCAATTTGTATGTTGCATAATATTTGACATTTTAAATGCATTCTTATCGTACGATTAACTGTTATGTTTAAACTTTAAATAATTAATCTTATAAAAGACCTTATCATTTTGTTTTTCCGATTAAACCTTAACTTTATTTTTATCTGAAAAATACTTGTATTTTTTCATTTTTTTTTTAAAAACACTTAAAACTGTCTTTTTAGCTAAAGTACAGGCTACATACTTTGTTCTCTTGACGTATGTCTATGTTATAATTCTGAGAAGTGACGAGTCTAGAATAAAAAATTACATGGTTCTCTAAACAACTTTAACCGGGTTAGTTCAACAAAAAAAAATGACTTTTTCAACATTTATAAAAACTAGCAATGAAAGGACCAAGCTCAAATCAGACATTCCCCAAAAAACTTGACTAATACCACCTTGGACATGGAGTAACTCAGTCTAAAACATGGCTCAGCAAGCAAGCTTATGGTCTCAACTATGAAAGATAAAACATCTATTTATAATGAAAAACTCTTCAACACTTTCTGTTTGGAGTTGATGCGAGACTATTAAAATAGGTCCTTTAATATTTTAAAGTAAGTCCTAAATATTTTTTATATATAACCTGCAAAAATTTTAAATTTAGATGAGTCTAGCGACCAACTTTTGCATACACTAGCTTTGCCTGTGAGCAGGTGACGATGTGTTCAGGCCCTAAAAAAATTAGGACCTAATTTTTAAAACAAACAAATCTAGTTTATATACGTTATATATTGCTTTATGTAAATACCAACATAAACATTTCTTATTTTAGATGGTTAAAAGGTGTATCATCAATCATTTTAATTTCAACTTACCGTGTTCGATTACGACGCCCCTACCTTCCGTTTTATTTTATAGGCTATGATACGATTCCTAATTTGCTTTTCTAATTGAAGTTACATTAATGGTCTTTAAAAATTTGATCATTTTCTCCGCAACATCCCGTCTTCCTTTTTTTTTAGATTGTATTTCCCTGAATTTACAAACCCACACTCCTCAAGTCTCAAAAACATCTTTGGATCATTTTAATCAATGTCGTTAACAGTTTAGTTTAACACATATCTATTAATGTCGTCGTTCTAAAAGAAAATTATGGTTCATACTTAACAAGTTAAAGGAAACTCCACCATCAATGTCTTAATCAGCTTCAAGTTATAATAGGTAGTGCCCAAAATAGACCTAGCAAGCAAATTTGGAAATTGGTTCATTTTTATAGGATCTTTGGATCCCGATCCGGTCTTAGGATCACGATCATACAAAATGTAAAACAATTTTATGTAAGGTCCTGATCTAGAGTGGTTTGCTTTCAACCTTCCTTGTGTTAGCATTTTCTTTTGTTCATGAATATCTCAGGCAAAAAAGATAAGGTGGAAATGAGAATCCATAACATTCGGTCACAATTCTTTTATGGAGACGATGACGACTATGGAATCATGTAATTTTCTCACTTTTCGACTCAACAATCCACAGATGAATGATTTCTAGTAACTCAATATCGGGAAATCAAATCTACATATACTATTCAGAAACTATAAAATTGCATTCAAGGGTTGTACCTACATATATAATTGTAGATCTCTAAGACTTGTTTAGGCCTGCACATTGAGGTCTCGAGTCGGTCTTAGAACGGTTCGATCTATTTGGGTTTGGTTTCAAAAAATCTGACTTTTTCTCGGGTATCAGGTAGTCTTAACTAGTCTTAACTGTTGGTCCGGTTTTTCATCGATCTAGTCTTTCTGGGCCAATCATAGTCTTTTTTCGGTCTTGTCTCATGGTACTTGTGTGTGTCTTTTTCAGTTTAGTTTTATGGGTCTTTTTGTTTGGTTTTATGGGTTTTTTCTATTAAAAATATTTAATTAACACCGAAATGATAATTAAAATTATTAAATAATAAAGTTAAAATTTAATAAAATAAAGAAAAAAACAAATTGTATAATTTATTATTAAAAATACATTAAATTTAATAAATAAAAGAAGAGAAGAACTTAAACTTTTGATGTTTTCAGGTTGTAATTCAAAAGTTTTCTGAGACCGGTCTCGATTGGTCATTTTTTTGGACCAATATTATTCGGTTTCTGTTTAGGGTTCAGTCTCATTTCATTAGAAACCAGTTCATCCCCGCTATTTTTCAGAACCGGTCAAGTGATGTCTAGATTTGTTTAAGGGTAAATGTCATATTAGCCCAATAAACTTTTCACGTATGTTTTAAAATGTCACTTAACTTTTTTTTGGTACATTAAGGGAATAAAGTTCAATTTAACCTGCTAATTTGGTCACTTTACTTAGAATAGGCAGTTGCAGTGCAATGTGTGTTTCATCCAACAGGTTTGATTTTTTATCTTTGATTTTTTAGAAAGTTTTGACCTTTAAAGTCAATTGAGAATAGGGTTTATGAGATCCTTATGAGATTCAAGATTCGGCTGTGATGAAGATTCAAGAGGGGAATCAACGAGAACCACATCAGTGGTGGGAATCGACATGGGAAAGTGAAAGTGGAACAGGAATCATAACTTCAGGCTCCAGGGTTCTCCTTTGAAATCAACGAGAACCACATCAGTGGTGGGAATCGACATGGGAAAGTAAAAGTGGAACATGAATCACAACTTCAGGCTCCAGGGTTCTCCTTTGAAATTAGCTTCATCATTTTCGGATCACTGCTGGTTCGCCTTCACAGTTCGTGCCACCATGTCAGACGCAGCCACCTCCACCCACCCTCTCCATCACCCCCGTTATTTGAATCTGATACCTCTTGGAAATCACAATCAGATTCATGAGAACCTCTGGTGGGGAAGAGGGAAAACATTGAGCAATTTCTCTTTCTGCACATTCTTAGAACCTCAAAATGGTTGTCAATTGTGTTGCTAATCATATGCTTATGTGTGTGAGAGACTGAGAGGTTGTGTAGACGAGCAAATAAAACCATGGAGTTGGGTTGAGAGAGGATGAGTTCTTGAACTTTATGAACATTGCATATTTTTTTTCTCGATTCCATATAGTTACCGCATCCATGATTGATTCTATGTAAGTTTTGTTAATTTTGGTCAATTGCATGCAAATATGTCAGTTAGGCCCCGCAAAGAGGGAGGAGGAGAAGGCATCATCAACTTGGGTTTTTCAATGGACATGAAGGTAGCCGATGGCGATGGATCTAGGGATTAGTACAGGAAATAAAACGACATGGAGGATGTAAGGATGAAGGCTATGTACAGGGAAGTTTGGTGATGTATTTAATTTTGACCAAAATTCTATGTGGCACCCATATTACCTATTAACCCGGTATCAGGTCATATAAGGGCATTTTAAAACAGTTAAATTGAACTTTATTCCCTTAATGTACCAAAAAAAAAAAAAGTTAAGTGACCTTTTAAAACAGGGGAAATGACTTATTAGGGTAAGTAATTGTTGTCTTTGTACTCAATTGGTCACTTTCCTTTTTTTTTTTTTTGTATCTCATTTATCATTGAACTTGTAACGTCCCAAAATTCAATGCCAAAAATTCATTTTTAATTAGGTTATTACATAAAACCAAAGTGTGAATAATCAAAATATAATATTATGAAACCATATCAGAGTGTAGTCCCAAGGATCTCATGTCCGGAAATCATAGTGTGATGCGCTGCGATCAAGCCGGCTCATTTCCTTTGAAAACAAGCACCTGAAACCAAAACTGTAAACCGTAAGCACGAAGCTTAGTGAGTTCCCCCATCATACCACATAACACATAATGCCATCGGTATCTTTCAGCCGATAACTGCCATCGGTATCTTTCAACCGGTATCCGGGGACTATTTCACCCCTACCACTATCATCATAAACATGCTAATTACATACTAACATATCATAAACATACAGATAAGCGTTGCATGGGTTCTGTATACCCCTTCGGTGTCTTTCAACCGGTAACAGCCATCAGTATCTTTCAACCGGTATCCGCCATCGGTATCTTTCACCCGATATTCGCCATCGGTATCTTTCAACCGGTAACCGGGGACTATTTCACCCCTACCATTATCATATAATAACATGATATAATCATACAGTCAGACATTACAGGGGTACTGACCTACCCTTTGATCCTAACGACCGAGTCAGGGAAGAACTATTCCCTGCTACTACCATTAACACACATATCATATCACATAAGCATATTACATGAGCATATCTTATAAGCATATCACATAAGCATATCTCATGAGCATATCACATAAGCATATCTCATAAGCATATCACATAAGTATATCAAGATAATTATCACAAGGACAATTATCTACCAACTACCCCTGTTGGTGGGTCGGCATTGTGGCCTTAGACCCACCCTTACTGGAAGGCAACTCACCTCACACTGCTGAAGTCCCGTAGACATAACCCCACATTGCTGAAGTCCCGCAGACTTCACCCCATCTGCTGGATGACAGATTCCCGAACTGTCAACACCAAAATAACACCCAATTAATAATTGGGTCCTAACACATAATCATAGATACTCACTTGGGTAATTACTACATTACCCCAAGGTTGTCTTTATGCAAGCCCAAGGCCCATTCTAAGGCCCAAAAGTCCAACTATGGCTCAAAGCCCAACATATGACCCAATTTTCCAAATTGGGCCCAAGCCTATGCATGGTCTTACTCTAAGGCCCAACATCATATAATCATTAAGGTCCAAACTATGGCCCAATTTTCCAAATTGGGCCCAAACCCCTTACATGGGCCTTAACCCAAAGCCCATTAATTATTCTAGTCCATTTGCTTGATCTTGGAGGGCCCATATAATAACCCAATCATCAGGCCCAATAGAAAGGCCCAATAATAAACCCAAGCGAAATTAGTGTTTCACATAAAATGACGATTAGGGTTAAGTGTTCCTACTTAACCCATTAAGGACTTAATCCATTAAGTCCAATGTTGACTTAGGTTGATTGCAAATGATTATTAATTAATATTCTAAGTTCATTAATTAATCCCGATGCGATCCCGATAGATCCCAAATTAGGGTTTCATGCCTAATTAGGGTTTCCAACCCATCTTAGCCCAATAGGCCCATTAGCTAAGTCCTTGGATCCATTAAGCCCATTAGACACATGTTTGGGCTTTTAAGTCCATTAAGCCTCATTGGGCCCATTAGGGTTTCAAGGCCTATTAGGGTTTTAGTTCCTTGACCAAACATCCCCAAACTAGCAATCCCAACACAACTAAGCACATCGCCACCCGACACGGCGGTCGGTGGCGGCAGCCACCACCCTAAGGTGGTGGTTTTCAATTTCTTTCTCATTATTTTTCTTTCCGGTTACATTTTACAATGAAAATCTCTAAAATAATACACACACAACTAGGCTAAACACACACACATAACCAGATTTGGTGGTTGGCGGTAGCGAGTGGCGGCAGCCACCACCCTATGGTGGTGGTGATGCCTTTTCGAGCAGTCCAGCCAACACCCATACGCATCATCACGCCTTCAGCTTGGAGAGAGAAGCCAACCACCCATTTGGTGGCGTATGGCGGCGGCGATGGTGATTTCACTTCGGCAGCCACCACCTCGTGGTGGTGGCGGTGATTCCCTTAGGTTCCCAGCCAAGCAACACTTCAACCCACATGATTTCACGCAGGAATTGCATCCAAACACTACCACCCTCGCGGTGGCACTTGGCAGTTGGAGGGAAATCGATGCAACAATCCCTGGATGGCGGTGGCAGACGTCCGTTAGTTGCAACCGGAGGAAGATGGGGAAGAACAGCGAGCTAGAACAGCAACGCTGAGAGCGACAACGTCTGGCGATATTCCGATCGTTCGCAGCCCACACTTCACCATTTACAACTCGAAATCCGATCTCGTTGGTCCTTGTCGCTCACGTCGTCGCCGGTAGCAGATGGTGTCCTGGTCAGATCGGAAATACGAGTGCAAGGGAGGTGGTGACTACTGGAAGTGAAGATGGAGAGAGTGACGGCTGGAGGAAGGATCCGGAGATGGTGGCGTCGGTGAGGGAGGCATAAGGGGGAAGAAGCGGCGGCTGTAGATCCATGAGTAGGGTTAGGGTTTAGATTGAGTTATATATCCCGTAACTTTGAAACTTCACCCCATAATGGCAAGTCTGGTCCCTCTCTATACAATTCTTTTCAACTATGATCCAAAATTTACCATTTGAACCCTGCCTCCTGAATCCTTTACAATTGAAGTCCGGATTTTACCTTTTCAACCCAATCCATGGAAATCCCTTACAAATTAAGTCCCATAAACTATCAAACAACCCCTAATATCTTAATTATGACATAATCAGCCCTTCCACCTCATTTCCTTTTAAATTAAACTCAAATAATTACCACGAAGCCCCTGTCTTCATAAATATTCACAATTGAGTCCATAATTCACACTTTTAAACCCCCAACTTATAAAATTATGACAATTAGCACTTCGAGACCATCCTTTAATACATAATTATTTATTTTAGGGCTACAATTCGTTCATTAATTTATTAATTTATCTAATAAATAAACGGGGTGTTACAGAAGTTGCTGTAGGTGTTCACAGAAACCATTGAAACCGACTATTGAAGGTTTCTGGCAATTGCTTATCTCCGGCGACTCTCCGGTCGTCTTATCCGGCGAGCCTCCGGCAAAAATGAGATTTTCAACGGATCCTTGGGTCTCGGCTTGATGACTTATAGCAGCAGCAAGCAGCAAGAGGTGGTAATGGTGGTTTACCGACGGCAAAAAGGAGGTCGCAGGTGGGTTCTGGTGATGGCAGGAGGAGGTGGCAGGTGGCTTGTTGCCTGCGTCCCTTCTACCTTTTTCTGGCATCAAATTGATAGGAAGGAGAGAGGGGAGGGTGGAGAAAGCTAAGCAGCAACACCGGCGGTGGATGCCGCTTGGATGGCAATCGAGAAAAGTCCGTCGGAAAACACATTTTTGCTGGCGGCTCGCCGGAGAAGACGACCGGAGAGTCGCCGGAGATAAGAATTTGTCGGAAACCTTTAATAGCCGGTTTCAATGGTTTCTATGAACACATACAACAAGTTCAACGGTAAATAAGATACAAAAAAATAGAAAGTGACCAATTGAGTACAAGGATAATAAACCTATTACCCTAATAAGTCATTTCCCCTTTAAAACAAACGTGGAAAGTTTATTAGGCTAATATGACATTTACCTTTTGTAACACCATGAATTTCAAAATAATTTTTCGCATAAGATAAAAACATTTTCATTTAAATTTTCATAAAACATCAAGTTTAAAACTCCAATCCATATCATACAAAATCCCAAGATCACATATTATAAAAATCTCATGCGTGTGTACAGATCAAGCCGGCGCCTTCCCACGGTCGTCACTGGTACCTGAAACAAACAACACTAACACTGTAAGCACAAAACTTAGTGAGTTCCTCAAAATACCACACGTAACACATATTAGCCACTCGAGGCTATAACTCTGTGGGTCCGTAGACCCTGCTCTGTGAACCCACTAGTTCTAACTCTGGGAACCTTTCGGTTCCAACTCTATAAACATGCACAACATAAGTCACATAGAAATAATGCAGTACAACACATAACAGGCATATAACATACAAATACTCTATCACATAACTCTGATTACCTACTCAAGGTAAAGTATAGTGAGAAGACTCACCTCGTATATCTCGATAACTCGCGAATCCCGGAAATCACTCGTGCTCGATCCTCCGAGCTATAACCCTCCTATAACATCATGTATCTCTAATTAACACTTTTACCACTAAGGTTGACTACCCCTATCCAGTCAACTCTGGTCAACAGTCAACGGTCAACTTTGACCGGACTCGGTGAGTGCACTATGGCGACTCGGCGAGTCTATACGTGTTCACTGACTCTCTAGGATCCCCTCCTGACACGTCGAGTACACCCCCAACTCGACGAGTCCCACCTGGCATGAATTGCGGGGCCACCGTGACTCAACTCGCCGAGTCTTAAGAACAACTTGGCGAGTTCCAGCTCGACTCAGTCCACCTGTCAACCCTCTCTAACTCTCCCTGACTCACTGAGTCAACCCTTAACTCGGCAAGACCACTCCCTGAGTGGTTAAGGACAATCTTCATGCTACTCGCCGAGTCTGTTCTTCGGACTCGGCGAGTCCATGCCATGCATCAACTCAATCTCGCTTTTGAGGTCAGATCCGCTCCATCAACTCATAGATCTGGCCCTCCTAAGCTCATTCATCACGTAAAGTCATAGTCTTGGCTACCATGCAACACCTACAAGGCTCTTTTTGGAGAAATGACCTCTAAGATGGCAACCCTAGTCTCCAAACCCAAAAGGAGGACATAAAGCATGGCATTTAGGACTCTCTGGACCTGCTAAGGTCCAGATCTAGGTACCATATCCCCATGGGACCTCTCACACTCCAAATACAAGGTAAACAAGGCATGAAGAAACCCTAGATTTGACCATATCAACAAAAATACGAGAATAAGCTCTGAATGATACCTCAATAAGCTCCCTCTGACGAAATGGAAGTAGATCCAAGCTTCCCAACTCTCCTAGCTTGATTTCCCCCTTCCTTTCTTGCAAATACACACAAAATTGGTGAATAATTGCCTCTTATCTCACTCACAAGAACTCTCAGCTGTTTAGGTGCTCTCAAGGACAAGGTAGCTGCAATGAAGGGCCAAAAGGTCCTTTAAATAGGGCTTAGGACCGGGAAATTAGGGTTTCATTAAACAGCGCGGACTCACCGAGTCCATTCCTTGGACTCGCCGAGTCCAGGCGCAAACCCGCGTCCAGAACCGCGATCCTACTCGGCGAGTCTGAGCTCTAACTCGCCGAGTCTCCTCACAAAATACCAAAAATATATGAATAAAAGATACCTGGAAATCCGGGCTGTTACACCTTTTATTTAAAGTTCAAGCAAATACTTGGGATATAGTCAAAGGCACTCAATGGGTTTGGAAGAACTATGTTTTCTCATGCATATTCATTCCGGCCCAACAAACTAATAACAAGAAAAGATACAAAAGCCTTATCAGTTACTTTTCCCGTTAAAAATATTTATAATTAGCTGTGCATTTTAACTAACCCAATCTTATTTGAAACAATATTTACCCGACTCAATCAATTAGTCAATGCATTGCTAATCATTAGGCTCATTGCATCGCAAATTCTAAAATACTCCACAAACTTGTGCCATTCATGTTAAAGATCTACACCCAACAGTTAAGCAATGAAAATAAAATTAGCATCATTTGACAAAATTATTTCTAAAATGAAGGGTTGATCATCTTACTGAGTAACACCATAAAATATTTCATAATTATGTTTGTGTAACTGTAAATTACTCACCCGAACCATGTAAAAGATAATCTTATACAAGACTTTATAAACTTATCAAAACAAACAATTCAATATCACATTATTATATTATTACAAAAGGAACTTAAATTGCATCATCTTATTCGAGTACACCAAAAAATTGCATCATCTTATTCGAGTACACCTCAAATACTCAACAAACAATTTTTTTTACACCAAGTTACCACATTGCCACTCGTGAAACTTACCCACCAATGTCGATGGACTTCACTTCTGGCTTCTTCTCTTCCGCCTTGGGCACGGTCACCGTCAGCACGCCGTTCTCCATGGTAGCTTTCACCTCTTCCATTTTTGTATTTTCCGGCAGCCTGAATCTCCTCAAGAACTTCCCGGAGCTTCTCTCTACCCTGTGCCACCTGTCGTTCTTCTCCTCATGTTCCTTGCTCCTCTCTCCGCTTATCTGCAACACCCTTCCTTCTTCAACCTCCACCTTCACCTCCTCTTTCTTCAGCCCAGGTATGTCCGCCTTGAAAACGTGCGCCTCCGGCGTCTCCTTCCAATCGATTCTGGCGTTGGTGATTGCTGCTGTTTCGCGTGATGATTCGGGTAGGTTGTTGAGGACACTTGAAAAGCCCTGGAAAGGATCCCAAATGTCGAGGGAGAAGGGATCGAATACGTTGCTCCTTCTGCCTGTAAAGAAACTTGGAATGATCGACATGACTGAAACTTTAGACGAATATTTTGATCTTCAGATTGTGACACTATGAATCTCTGAATCTGATGCAAGGAAGTCGATCGGAGATCATTATTTACAGGAGGGAAAAAGTGATCGAGTGGGATTTAAAGATTTCTAGGCTTGTCTTGAAGGTTGAGGAGAGTGATACTTCTGAAAGCTTCGAGAGCTTGAGAGAGAAAAATGGCGATGGAAGGACCCACCGGGTTGATCTTGGATTTAATGGGCCAATTGGATCAATGCAATTTTTATTAGGCCCATTATGCAGTTCAACTTTTAGTTCCTTAATTCCATTTGATTTATCAATTCTAATGCGTAATTCTATTTCCCTAATAATGTACTTATTTCACTTTAAGAAAATATTACTTTATTTTCATAATTACGTAATTGATTTTGTGATATAAGATATCTATTTTAATAATATAAATATTCCTAGATATTGCATATTAATTTTGAATAATGAAGTTGCAATGAATCGAGTTGGATTGTATTTAGTTAAAAAATAGGATTTTGGATAAGATGTACATGTCAGGTCCTTGTACCAGACTTGTTCGCATCAGGGAGTTTGTCCATTCATAGTTTATTGCAATTTCCATGTTGCATAATATTTTTGCATTTAAATGTACTCTTGACATCATGTTTTTAACTGACATATGCCTCCTCATCCAATTTTGGCTTTCATAATTTTTCAGATTTTTCAAAATATACTTTTTTAATACAAGAAAAAACCAGATATAAAATTCTACAATGGAATAAATTTTTTCAAAATAAAAACGACTTACGTAAGCCTTCTATTTTCTAGACTTTCAGTCCGGCCTTGAATATAACGTAGTGTTTTTTCACTATACCTTTTCATCAACAGAAAAACATATGATATGCACGTGATCAACTACGCTAATGTCTCATCGAAAATATACATATTCTTTATATTCTTTGTGTTTTTGATATTAGTCTCAAAGATTATGATAATGTCTTGTATCAATTTCATAATAATAACATATGTCTTGTGTATTAAAATTTGAAAGTACTTTGTCATTTTGAATTTTAACTATCCCAAAATGTTTTCATCTTTTAATCATGATACAATAAACACAATAAAAGCCAATTAATTAAAGATGATATTAAATTATTAAATTCCATTTCCACATAATCATGAAAGAACCTATCACATTAAAAAACAAGAGAGCAAAATGAATCACATAAAGAACATAATAATACATAAAGCCAATTTCATTGTTGGTTATACAGAACATAACAAAACAAAACAGGTTTTACTGTGTTTGAGTTACATTGGACTAATAACCATGGACAAAAACTCTTATATTTTTGTCCCACCAAAAAAGGTGGAATAGGGACCCACATTCAATCTCTTGTGTGCGGAAATGACCTAAATGCCCTCGTAAAGAAAAAAAAAACCTAGGAAGATTTTTTTGCATTTGCATCGATGTTTCTCCAAGGATTGAGAGCTTCTCGCATAGCTTGAGCTTCGGGTGAATTCTCCCAAGCCTTCTTTTCCGACTCAAGAACTGTCACTTTGTCATCTGTAAATAAATACATATTACCGAATATACCCTTTTATAGTCTTTTTTTTATTCATATGTACCTAGGTTTATCATAAAGTTTCATTACAATAAGAACCCAAATACAAATTCCACATGGGTCTCGTTACAAATTTTAGGACTATATGCAAGAAATAGCAACATACATTTGAAAAAAATCTACCCAATTATAGAAAAGTAATTTCATTCCATTCTTTGAAAATATTTATAATTATAACAACGAAAATTGCTTTGTATTTGGATAGCATTTCTGTAATTGGGTAGATTTTTCATGATACAATGTTTCAATGTTCATAACTTCTCTTAAACATAAAACACACAAAGGAAACCTCGAAGTAGCTATCATCATTGATTCAAACAGATAGATAAAGCAAGATGGAGAATCAATCAAAATCCATAAGATGAAATTTGAGAGAATAAAACAGCAGAAAAATAACTTACAGAAACCGGTTTTAATCATGAAATACTCCATGGATCCTCCAATTGCAGCTGATACAACTGCAATCTTTACATACCAATCCAGGAACTTCATTGATTTACACTGGAAATTGTATATATGAGAGAGCTTAACCCAACCCTGATTTAAACAATTGGAAGCTTGTAAGAAACTGAGGGGCGTCTTTGCCATTCTTAAAACTTAAAGGATGTAAAATAGAATAAACTACAAATGTCATTTTTAGTCATTTCAATCACAGTTTTTTTTAACTCAGTTTTCTTCGACTATTTATTCAAATCAAACCAAACCCAAGTAGAAAACTTAAAGCACAATGCTGTAACTATTTATCATGTGAAATTTCTAGTCATCTCAAGTTTGGAATACCTAGTCAGCTACAAAAACATAAAACTTGCTGATAACGAATTCAAGACAGGTGCTAAAAACTAAAGATAAAGCAAAAAATTCACATTGGTAAATGGAGGTCAGCCATAATCACACCATAGTTCAAGGATTGAAAATAGGGTTAGCCTTTTTAAAATACCATTCCCAACTGGAAATGGTATATTCCCAGGTAAAAATCGAAGTTACAGAGGTGAATTCGAAGTTATATAGGTGAAAAGGATGACGATTGTTAGTTACAGAGGTGAAAACCATGGCAGATTGATTAATTGTGGGAGATTGATTAATTGAAGAGTGTTTCACATAAGCATTAGAAGTTCTTTACCTGGCACGAAGGATAGCTAGCGGTTCACAGCAGAGAGACGGGATCGCAGATCGCAGACGGTTTACGCGGCGAGTCACGGAGTCACGGCAGCCGGGCAAGTGACGGAGGGCGGAGAGGGCAATCGGAGGCCGACGAGCGTAGAGGGGGATGAGAACGGTAGCCAATAGGGTAAAATTTTCAATTAGGTTGTATGTAAATATGTAATCTGTTATCAATATATCGACTCGTTATTTACCTTTTGTTTTTTAATGATTAATATCATATGTTTTTTGTATTATGACTTAATTTTTCTTTAAAAAAGAACTTTGTGTTTATTTTATTTTTTACGATTTCATCGTCTTAGTATGTTTGCTATAATATGCGGGTTTAGGGACTTTTTTTTTTAAAAAAAACTTTATTTTTTTGTTTTTTGGAAAACCTTCAAAAATTTTTTCCCAAAAATCAATCATAATATAATAATTTTTCTAAAAAAATAAAGGTTTTTTATGAAAAAATGTAAAAGATATGATGAGTTTTTCTAATAAAAACAATTGAGTGCTTTTCAAGGAAAAAATTATCTAAAATCGAAAGAAGACCGATAATCCTGATAAAAATACGGAATCAAAATAAATGAAAAAAATAAAATATTAGGTCTTTTTAAAAGAAAAGAAATATAAAATTGAGGTTTAATAAAAAAAATCAATTTTTTATGATATTTTATTACTACTATTCTATTATCTATATCGTTTGTCTTCAACTCCTATGAATTGTTTGCAAGATTTTTTTTTGTTTTGTATTTTTCGTCTCATGGTTAAACTTGGCTATAGAAATAGTTATTATCGGATGTCCCCAAAGGGATGGCTCTAGAAATGGTTACTAATCGACAAAGAAGGGGTTATGTCTTCAACTCTTGTAGATTGTTTGCAAGATTTTTTTTGTGCTTTTTTTATTTTTTTGTATTTTTTGTCTTATGGTTGAACTTGGCTATAGAAATGGTTATCAATCCAAAAAAAATGGGTTATGTCTTCAACTCTTATGAATTCTTTGCAATATTTTTTTTTTGTTTTTGTATTTTTCGACCCATGGTTGAACTTGGCTATAGAAATGGTTACTAATCGACAAAAAAGGTGTAAATGATATATATATATATATATATATATATATATATATATATATATATATATATATATATATATATATATGTTTTTTTTGTATATGTGACTATTTATCTTGTTTACCTCATAAAAAAACAACTATATTAATAACTAGTGTATGTTTGTGCCAAACATGAATTTTATTGACTAGAGTTCTCTGATGATCTTCTTCGTCCAAAAAAGAACAAACACTTATGAACCCATTAATATATGTTTTTTATCTTAACCCTAATGATAAAATTTTATGTAAATCCGACACGTAGAACTCAAAATCTCTAAATGGAACATCTTAGAACTCGGAATCTGAAGACCCTATAAATCAAAATTTACAAAGCGTTTTATCAACAATTTTGTCAAACCTTAGAATTGGAAACGATTTTTTCAAAAAAAATTCTAGAAACGATTCTGTCATAATTTCTGGGTTTTTCAAGTTCACCGATTTTATCCATGGAAAATTTGGGTTTTTGTGGGCTTCGAATTACGATTTTTCATGTTCAAGGGGCCATAACTTGATTTTTAGCTGAAGTACTAGGTTTGTTTATCGGGAAATCTTCAATAAAGTCCTAAAAATATCAGCATACGGTTTAACCCCAATTATATTTTGTTTACAAAAAAAGATAGATTACCGACTAAAACTTCGGAATAACTCTTCGTAGCCGGTTTCACAGATTTAGTTAGTATCTCGTCTTTTTTTGTTAATTGATCCAAATTTTGGGGCTTTTTAATTAACAATGAAAATTTTGGGATTTTTTCATTATTCTTTACCAATAACAAAAATATTTGGACTTTTACGAAGATTACCTTTAAACGAATATATATTTTATGATCTAAGTTAATAGGTATCATTCCCCGTCTTATTTCTTGCGCTCTTTCTAGGATCACCATGTGTTTTTGTCGTCTTCGTCAAACCCAACAACAAAAAGCTCATTCGCAAACATCGTTAACTCCATCCAAGATTATCCAATCACAACTTTGCGATCATCTTTCAATCTCCAAATGAAGAAAGGAGAAAATCCTCGTTGACCATGTGGATGTCCTTATTACCTAACCATGACTTGAACTATGGTTCCAACACTTAGATGTTCCTATTACCTAACCATGACTCGACCCATGGTTTGAACCCATACACCAATAACGTTGGCTCAACTCTTACTCGACCCTCATTTCCTTACAAAGGGACACGAAAACCATGAAGAATGGACCATCGAGCTTAAAAAACTCAACATGGGTAAAAAATCAACTTGGTATTAAGTACCGAAAACCATGAAGAGTGTTAACTCTAATTGTAAAAAAGTCAACGAGTTATCCATCATAAACTATTAAACTATTAATTTGGTATATATACAGGCTACCCATCAATAAGATTGTGTTCCAATCATCATCAAAAACTTGATCATTTATTGTTTTTTTGTTGCCAAAAACTAAAGCATCCCAGAAGCCCCAAATAGACTAAAACGTCACAATGACAATTGTCTACAAGTATGTCCTTGGCGCATTATTAATATTTAAATGATATACCCAAGAAAGTCTTTAACCTACTATACCGTACGATAGGATATCTGTTGGATTAGGTGTCTAAGCCCATAACTATAGTTTGTATATACTTGAATTGATAGTAGCACATTCCTTTTGGATTGCCTACATACTAGCAACTAGACAGGATGACATATTGAGGAAGAGGAAGAATTCATTATTTGATTAATAAATTGTAATAAATGATTTAATAATATGTTACAAAAATAATATATTAATTAGAAATCATATTATTTAATTAATATTTAATCAGAAATTAATTTTGGGATTAAAGGAATTGATTAGAAGTGTAGGGGCTATTTAGCAATTTATTGATAGTTGTGGTATTGGGCTTTTAGACCACCCTAGAAGGGTTGGACAAAAACTTCTAGGGAGGCCCTAGAATTTTCTTCCAAGGCCTTGGATGGGGAGTCCATGGACCGCTTAGGCCTTAAGCTAAGGAATTAGGGTTTCCTCCAGCAAACCCTAGTTTTGGCTCTAAGCTACCTCAACTATATAAGGAGGTACAACCCCTCATAATTTTGGCCACACTCTAACCCTAGAAGCATATCCGAAATTTGAAGCTTCCTCCTCCTCTCTCATATCTCTTCCACTTGCTAAGTGTGTTTGTGAGCCATTAGAGGTTTTACACTTGTGACACTAGTTCTCAAGCTTCTATAACAACAAGGAATCGATTGTTATTATTATATAACATTTAAAGGTTAGTTTAATATCTTTTGTTGTGAATTTCGATTATAGTATATCCTCCTAGGGTTTTCCATTTGATGTTCAATACTTGTATGTTCAATTAGAGAACACATAGATCCAAGAATATTAGGGTTGCATACACACATATGGATTGTTTGTTATGCTCAAAACCCACCAGTGGTATCAGATCCTTGGCTTGTTTTCTATTGAATTTGATGTAATTGGTTGAATTTGATCAATTAGGGTTTATGGAAATTAAACCCTTTGGACTTAGGATTTTCACAAATTAGGGTTTTCCTAACCCTAGGTTTCGAAAATTTATGAAAGGGTTTTAACCCTTTCCTTTGGCCTACATTTTTCGAAAATTAGGGTTTCCTAACCCTAGGGTTTTTCTAAAATATGACAATGATTGAAACCCTTGCCTTCCTCCCCAAAATAAGATACTTTCGAAAATTAGGGTTTATGGATAGGGTTCTTATTTTTAGTAATTATCTTCTTATTTGATTAACTAGATAATTATGGAATATCCCTACCATATTTTTGAAATTTAGGGGTAGGGGATTAGGTTAAATTATTTTGATTAATTTAATTGGATAATCCTCAGATGATTTAATAAATTAATTAAAAAGTTTAATTAATAGATAATTATTAAATAAATTTCTTTTAAATTTAATTAAATTGTTTTAATTTCGAAAAATTGTTTTAATTCCTTATACTATATGTAAGATTAAAAATATAATATTTACTATATGTATAAGACAAGTCAGTCAAACTGCTAGTACGCTTCATTCATGAAATCGATCTATAAGGGGGGGGGGGTATAAGGAAACTGCCAATAAAATGGTAGTTGAATGGGTGTCCACTCTCACCCACCGCTTCCTTGATTGGTGGACGGTCGTTAGCCGAACGGGTTTGATAGGACAAATAATTCTCATTAATAAGTATAATGGAATTTATAAAGTAACTAAATGTTTTATTAAATTCCCAATCTTAGTTACTTTAGGAAAAATGTGAATTTGATGCTAATCATGAAATTGCACATTGCACTTTATATAAGTTTTTAGTGGAGAGTGTGTGGTTAACCGGAACACTAATATGGACTATTAAAGGGTGGAAATGGGTGTCTCATAAATTATCATTGATTAATGGAGCGTGTGTGGTTTACCGACACATTTATTAGATGATAAATGACATCGAGAATACCAAGCTAATTTGCATGATTATTCACATCTTGTTTGTAATCCTCGGTATCCCAATCACAAATAGAAGATCATAATCAAGATTAAACATGCCATTGAATAGTTCAATGAATCTCAGAAGATGTAGGGAGTTCATTTAAAACCTAATTCGTTCAAATTTCATTTTACATGATGAAATTGGTAAATCGTCATTTACCTACCTTTAAATAATTTACAATTGGATTACGACATCCCTTTTCTGAATTGTGAATTGTTTAGTTGGATCCTAGCCTTAATATTTCATTTTTGTGTCATATTAAGCACTATTCTTATCTAATCAAAAAATTTCCTTCTTCCTTTTCAGATGTGAACTTCTAACAATGCTTTTGGTTCCTCCTCCAACAACAACAACAACTCCTCCAACAACTTCTCGCTCTTGAGCATCTGCTCGAAAGTCACCTTTGATGGAACCAATCACAATGATTGGATGCGAAACATCAAGATGGCTCTGCGATTTGAGGACAAAGAGTATGTGCTCGAGAAGGAATTGGTCGAGATCGATGAAACAAAAGCTACTCCTGAATAACTAACTGAGTATATGAGATATTGCAATGATGCTACCAAAGTGTCATGCATCATGGTGAGCTCCAAAGGTTTTATGAGGATTACTGGCCATACGAGATAAACGAGGACTTGGTGGAATAGTACCACCAATGAGCTCGTTAGGAAAAGTATGAGGTAGTAAAGTCCCTCATTACCAGCAAGATGAAGAACGGAGAGTCCATCACAAGCCACTTGCAACGAATGCAACAATATGTGGAACGCTTGTTGAAGCTTAATGTGAACTTTGATGAAGAATTGGCTATTGACATAGTCTTGCACTCATTTCCTAGTTGTTATGATCAGTTCATCATGACTTATCATTTGAACAACCAAGAGACCACATTGGATCAACTTTACAACATGGTGCGAACTACTGAAAGTAGAATGAAGGGAAAAAGTATTGCCTCCACTCCAGCTGTTGCTCCTATCTTGGAAATTGGGCAAGGAAGGGGGAAGAAGAGGAAAGGTCCTCCTAAACAAAACTGGAAGGGAAACTCCCAAGTCGGGTCATCAAGCAATGGACCCAAAGGCAAATCTAGTTCTGAAGATCCCCCTACCTCTGATCCTAAGGAGGCTACATGTTTTTACTGCCATGAAAAAAGGCATTGGAAAAAGCTACCCAAATTACTTGCATGATATTAATCACGGCAAGGTGAAGCCAACCTCGACAGGTATTTACACTATCTTGTCTAAAAACTCATCACAATCTCATTCTTTGGTCCTTGATACAGGATGTGGTTTTCACATTTGTTCTGAATTGCAGGGACTAAGAAGAAGTGAGGATGTGGAGCACAGGAAGATGAACCTGATCATGAGCAATAGGAGATCGTCACCTGTTACCAAGATTGGGGTTTATAATTTAGTGCTTAGTAGTGGGTTGTGTTTGGATTCAACCTATTGTTGCTATTCATCCTAAATGACAAGAAACATCATTTCATTTCATGGTTTATATAGACAAGGTTTTAGATGCTCTTTTAATAATGAGAATGGTTCTATTTATGCTTATAAAATGGTGTATTTTATTTTGAAGCATTACCTTGTGATGGCGTGTATAAAACTATGATAGTTGTAGACAATTTAGGAAATAGTTTTTGCAAATTGATTCGTGTAATGTTTTAGACAAAGCATACTTGTGGCATTGTCGTCTTGGATATGTCAACAAGAAATGCATTGCCCAACTCCAAAAGGATGCAGTGTTGGAATCATTTGACTTAAGGTCGGATGATACATGCGAGTCTTGTTTACTTGGAAAGATGACTAAATCACATTTCACTGGTTCTGGTTCTTGTGAAAGAGGTGAAGCATTGTTGGATCTCATACACACAGATGTGTGTGGGCTCTTCAGATCCACCACAAGGGATGCAAATTGATTCTATGTGACTTTTACTGATGATTATAGTAGATATGGCTATATCTACTTAATCAAGCATAAGTTAGAAACCTTTGAAAAGTTCAAAGAGTTCAAACAAGAAGTCAAGAATCAATTGGGCTGGAAGATAAAGATGCTTAGATCCGATAGAGGGGGTGAGTATCTTAGTATTGAGTTTCACGACTACCTCAAGGAATGTGGAAAAGTTTCACAATTAACACCTCCTAGAACTCCACAACTTAATGGTGTGGCTGAGAGGCATAATCGAACCTTGTTGGACATGGTTTGTTCCATGATGAGTTGAGCTTCACTTCCAATCTCATACTGGGGGTATGGCTAAGAGACTGGCGCCCACATTCTTAATCTTGTCCCAACAAAGAAGGTTGCCAAAACACCCCACGATATGTGGACAGGGAAGGTTCCCTCGTTGGCACATATCAAGGTTTGGGATTAAGAAGCTTTCGTTAGACGAGAGACTCACGACAAGCTTGAACCTCGAAGTGAGAGATGTATTTTCATCGGCTACCCACAAAAGTCCTTTGGATATTTGTTCTATAGACCTAGTAACAACATGGTCTTCATAGCACGGATGGGAGTCTTTCGCAAGAAAAAGCTCATATTCAAAGAGGATAGTGAGAGTACAATTGAGTAAGATTCATAGCACGAATGGGAGTCTATCTAGATTAATACCAAACTGAGTAAGATTCAGAGTTCGAGTACTGATCCAGAGATAGCAGAAATGAGTCGAGTTCCATATGCTTCTGCCGTTGGATCGATCATGTATGTTATGACATGTACTCGCCCTGACGTGGCTTTTGCTTTGAGCATGGTTAGTAGATACCAAGGAAATCTGGGTAGAGCTCATTGGATAGTGGTTAAGTATCTGCAAAGAACTAAGGATTGGGTCCTTATGCTTGGTGGCAGTGACAACTTAAGAGTTACTAGGTATAGTAATGCCGACTTTCAGACAGAGAGAGACAACTTTCGTTCTCAATTTAGTTGGGTGTTTACCCTAAATGGGGGAGTTGTAACTTGGAAAAGTTCTAAACAGGAGACGGTGGTTGATTCTACTTGTCAATCAGAGTACATTGAAGTAAGCGAAGCATCAAAGGAGGCTATATGGTTGAAGAACTTCATTGGAGAGCTTGGAGTTGTGCCGGCCATAAAGGAGCCAATGGAAATTTTCTGTGATAATGAAGGAGTGGTTGCCTTGACAAAGGAACCAAGAGATCATGGTAGATCGAGACATATCGATAGAAAATACCATTTCATCAGACATAGGGTAGATGAAGGACACCTCGTCGTAAAAAGGGTATCATATGAAGAGAATCTTGTAGATCCCCTCACAAAGGGTCTGAGTAGGGTTAAGCACGTTCAGCATGTGAGGAGCATTGGTCTGAAGAATGATATTAGTTTTAGTGATTGGATAGATATTTAGAAAGTTGTAACAAATAAATGTAATTGATATGTGATGATTAAATAATGGATATTTATTTATGAGTATTGACTACTATATTTTGTCATTTTTTTATCATTGTGTTTCACTTTGCATGTGTTACTTACCGAATAATTAGATTATTCAAAACATCCACAGTCGATCATACTTTGGAAGTAAGTAATGAATTAAGACTGTCATGAATCAGACTGTAGATTGTCTAAGGGATTAGACATATCAATGGTTTGCTGCAGTATTCACGAGTACTTTTGAAATAGAGAATCTAAGTATTGGATTAACCTACGCTCAGAGAATTACTTCTTGGAATTTATCACGAGTAATTCTGAGACGATAATATCATATAATATTTTAAATGGAGATATATGAGTTGTTGTTTACGAATTGGTTGGGCATTGATAATGCGTAAACGCATCAGTAACTTGACGTTATAAAACGTATTGTTGTGCGTCATTTGATAGGTAAATAGTACAAGCATATAAGTCAAAGTTTATCTAAGCCTTTATCCCTAACGGGAAAAACGATATCTTGGACCCTCGATGATTTGGTGTTGACTTATAGTGTTGGGCCCGGCCAGGACTAAATTTATGTGTTCGATTAGTAGTTATTTGTCATTTCAAATCGGAAATCGGGAAACAAACCATTAGACAATGAGAATGATTCTGTTTATGTCATTTGTCCACATGATATCTTGCAGAACGGAGGATTATATGGTCACTTATCTTAGGACACGTAACTGACTAGGTCAGATTTCAACAACGACTTTTTAGAGCTACAATTTGCTAGTCAATTTTGAAGTTATACTGACAATTATAGTTATTAGACTTATCCTAGTGGGACACTATTGTATTAGGTGTCTAAGCCTGTTGGGTTTTCTATGCATCAAATACACTCTAAACCTAGGCAGCGGAAAAAATCGAAACAACGATATACCTAAGTGTACATGCATCCTATGGATCTATGGCTTCATGCTAATTACATCAACCCTAGAAAACTAAAACATAAGTAAGAAAAAATACCTCTTATGTAGCCCTTGATCTCCATGCTTGAGATCATGAACCTCCATGAAGTTGCTTGGATGAAAGGATCCAAACCAGAATCCCACTAATGGTATCACACCCAATGACACCAAAGAGTGGAATAAAAATAACTAGGAGAAGGGTCAATTTCACAAACCCAAAGGGGTTAGAAATTGTTCATAAGAAGGGGAGGAAGAAGGGTTGGTGAATACTTCAAGCCAAGGTGCAAGGAGGAATGAAATCCCTAAGGCCCTATTTATAGCCTTGGATGCTTCCTTAGGTTTAGTACTCATTCCCATGTGGGATGGAGGCATAACCACGAAATTTCACTCCTTTCCCATGTGGGATGGAGTGATTTCATCCAACCCTAATTCCATAAGGTTCTAGAACATTCCTGATTAACCAACTATCGATTAATGAACATTCAACCCTTTAATTAATTAAACTGTTAATTAATTCCCAAAATATATTTCCAAAATATATTTCTAATTAGTTTATAATTAGTTATTAACTATAATAATTAATAAACTAATTTCTCCTTTATTAATTCTACTTAGTTTGGGTCTTGAGGGCAACCCAAAAGGACCCTGCTATTATTAGAAATATTACCAATAGTTAATGACCTTGGACACTATTCCAACAGTAACATAGCCCTTTTGGGTTGCCTTTTTACTATCAACTAGACAGGATGATCTATTGAGGAAGAGGAAGAGGAAGATTTTGTTATTTGATTAATAAATTGTAATAAATGATTTATTAATATGTTATGAAAATAATATATTAATTAGAAATCATATTATTTATTTATTTAATATTTAATCAGAAATTAATTTGGAATTAATTTTGGGATTAAAGAAATTGATTAGAAGTGTAGGGCTATTTAACAATTTATTGATAGTTGTGGTATTAGGCTTTTGGACCACCCTAGAAGGGTTGGATGAAAACTTCTAGGGAGGCCCTATAATTTACGTCCAAGGCCTTGGATGGGGAGTGCATGGACTACTTAGGCCTTAAGCTAAGGAATTAGGGTTTCCTCCAGCAAACCCTAGCTTTGGCTCTAAGCTACCTCAACTATATACGGAGCTACAACCCATCCTAATTTCGGCCACACTCTAACCCTAGAAGCATAGCTGAAATTTGAAGCTTCCTCATCCTCTCTCTTATCTCATCTTCTTGATAAGTGTGTTCGTGAGCCATTAGAGGTGTTACACTTGTGACACTAGTTCTCAATCTTCAACAACAACAAGGAATCAATTGTTATTACTATATAACATTCAAAGGTTAGTTTACTATCTTTTGTTGTAAATTTTGATTATAGTAGATCCTCTTAGGGTTTTCCATTTGATGTTCAATACTTGTATGCCCAATTAGAGAAAACATAGATCCAAGAATATTAGGGTTGCATGCACACATAGGGCTTGTTTGTTATGCTCAAAATCCATCAATATCATCCCCCACCAATGACCCATCTAAAGCTAAATGGAAGAAATCAAGTCACACTCATAATCAATGAATATGTTCAACAGACTCCGATTGCATATTATAAATTAGACACAAAAATGTGTTGGCATTAATTACAATTTTGCCACAACTGCTAGGGAATGGATTTTAAGGTGGTGTAGCATCCCAACTGGGCAGTTTTCTTGAGTTGCAGATTTCGTTGACTGTAACGACCCAATTTTTTACGTCCAAAAATTTCATTTCTGAATAAGTGATTTGCAAAACATTTATAACATAATATCAACCGATCATATCATTTCATAAAAACATGTCTCGTGTCTGAAAAACCGAATCGTAAAAACATATTAATGTCAGAGTACAAATCCCAGAATAACTCATAGTGCGGAAACCAATGTGTGTGTATGATGTGTCGTTACCGCGCCAGCTCCTTACCCTTAGCTGAAGAGGTACTTGAAACCAAAACTATAAACTGTAAGCACGAAGCTTAGTGAGTTCCCCCATTGTACCACATACCATACAATCACATAACATACATACTGTCAGGCAGTTCTGGGGTGCCCGACCTACCCGGTACGGCCATTCTGGGGTGCCGACCTACCCATGCGGCCATTCTGGGGTGCTGTCCCAGCCATGCGGCCATTCTGGGGTACCGTCCTACCCATGTCAAGCCGTTCTGGGGTGCTGACCTACTCGTCGGTACTAACAACCGAACTTGGGGACTACTACCCTCCTACTACCACTATCACATATAACTTATCATGCCAGCATATAAACATATCATCAGATACTGTCAGACATATATGGGGTGTCTGACATACCCTTCGGTCCAAACAACCGAACTCTACTACTATCACATATAACATATCATGCCAGCATATAACATATCAGGTAGTAGCAAACCTAGATGATATCACACAGACAATCATCTAATCATACAACTCCTACTGGTGGGCCGGCATTGTGGCCATAGACCCACCGCTACTGGAAGGTAACTCACCTCGTAGTAGCTGCTGATCTATGCGGGAATCCTCTGACTGCTGCCGCTGCTGCTCCGGAGATCCTCCGACTATAATTCCCACAAAACACTAAGTCATACACTGCTAACTGTTCTTAGGGTAAAATGACCATTTTACCCCTGACCAAGTCAAAGTCAAAGCCAAAGGTAACTTCTAGTTGACCGGACTCGTCGAGTTGGTTCTCCAACTCGCCGAGTCCCTATCCTTCCATTTGCCCTTATACCCGTCTCTACTCGTCGAGTTAGGCGATGACTCGACGAGTTTTCCTTCTAATTGAACATCGACTGAATCTTCATCCGACTCGCCGAGTTGATGAACAACTCATCGAGTTTACCTTCATCTGATGAACAAGTTTTATCCTCGACTCGCCGAGTTGATGAACAACTCGTCGAGTTCATCTTCATCCTTAAGAAGGTTGCCTTGGACTCGCCGAGTCTGCTCATGCACTCGCCGAGTCCCATGAATTTCCAGAACAATGGTTTAGTCCAGAACGTTGGGTCACTCCCCGGGACTCCCTAAAACCTTTCTACACTCAACTGGGTCCTTTTGACCCTCACTAAATGGGATAAAAACCTTGGACTCGCTGAGTCCAAGAATGGACTCGTCGAGTCGTTCTCATCCCTTCGCTAAAACTTCGATTTCTGATGTACAACCCTTGATCAAAAGATAGATCTATTCTTCTACTATCGATCTAGCACGTAAAGTTACAACCTTTACGTGCTTGCTTGGGACTTTGAGCTCGAAAGGTCCTAAAACAAGCTCTTACAATGCATAGGGTCTTCTTTGAGTGCAAAAGCCACTCCTTTCTGCCTTGCAACCCCTCTTAGGACCTAAATCCGAAACATCTGTTGGGTTTTGAGCATTCTAAAACTCCTAAGTGTACATGCAACCCTAAATACCTTGGATCTATGTTTTCTCTATTATACATGCAATTATGAACATCCAAGGTATTATCCTAATCTAGCATACAAAATAATGAATATAACAAGATAGAATACATACCTCTTTGATGTAGAATGTCTTCATGAAGCTTGAGTGCCTAGTGCCTCAAGTGTGACACCTCAAATGGTTCACACAATACCAAATACACTTGGAATAACTTGATAGAAACTTGAGCACTCTTAAAATCGGCTAGCCCTTTCTTATTATTCATAGTGGCCGATTTTTCCCAAAGAATATGATCTTATATAGTTGTTACAATTAGAGTAAACCCTAATTGTCATGGCCTTCCATTTCCTTGGATCCATGGGTTCAAATACACCATGGAGCATCCGTGGACCATCCTATGGATTTTAGCCCAACTTGATTATCCATGGAGCATTAGCCCACTATACAAGTATGGATGATTTACACAATCAACCCATATATTTAATTAATATTCTTTTGATCACTTAATTAATTCTAGATTAATTCTTGATTAATAATAATTAAATAATCCTATTAATATATTAGAACTTATAATATATTAATCAACCTTAAGTGTTATTTCTCTCATTATAGTCTATCCAAGTGCATGATGCCATGCAACCCAAATGGACCATGCCGGGTCGGGTCAAGTCTTACCAATTATAGTTATGGACTTAGACATTAATCCAACAGTCTCCCACTTGCATAAGTCTAAAACTATTATTGCAAGTATGACTTCAACAACCGACTGGCAATCGTGACTCTCAAAAACTTCCATCGAACTCTGACTTTGCCGATGAACTCTGACCTTTGTCAATGACTTGTCCATTAGATAAGTGATCATATATTCCTCTATTCTAGATATCGAATGGACTGAGACATGGATTATCAATCATTCTCTCTGTCCATTTGTTGTTTCCCGATTTCTGATTCATGATGACCGACTGATTGAACAAATCAAATCAGTCCTGGCTTGGCCAAGCACTCACATGTGTCCTCATTAAATCATCGAAGGGCCCACATATATCGCTTTTATCCCGAAGGTAAAAGGAATGGATAAACTTCGACTCATATGGCTTGTTCTGCTACTTGTTGAATCATACACAAAGGCACGTTTTATAACATCGAGTTACCAATGCGTTTTTGTGCAATCAATGTACTATCAACTCATAGTAACAACTCATATCTCTAGGTTTGAAGAATATAAGATATTATCGTCTCATGATCACTCGTGATAAATTCCATGAAGTGATTCACATGAGCACGGGTTGAATCCAATACTCAGAACTTATGAGCACTCATGAGTGTTGTAGCACAACTTTGTCCACCGACTTGGACCTCTACAAGCCAACCCATGACAGTCTTGATTCATATATACTTCCAACATATGACCGACTGTGGATGGTTTGAATAACTTAGTCATTCCAGAAGAATAACCTAGTTATTATGGAAGTCAAAACATGCAAAGTGAAACACAAGAATAAATGAATCTAATATGGTCTCAGAACTTATGAATATAAATAAAACACCTTTTATTTATCACCATATGATTGCACATTATTCATTGTATATTGTTTCAGCTATCAACTTTATTCTTGAATTTAAAACAATAGTTGTCCCATGCTCCAAGCATGTACACTATGTTTTCTAAACACTAGTCATGCCATACACCAAGTATGCATACTATGTTTGTCTATGACCCTTACTTTGTGAAATAAACCAATTGACCAAACTTTCAATGATTCTAATTTCACACTCCTGAATTCTTATGGCAAATGCAAGAATTCCAAATTCATGCCATTTTACCTAAATCTGTTAGATTCTCAACTTATATGCAAAGATTCTCTTGTAATGATTATGCACAAAGTCACAAAGATTTGACAACAAACATTACAGAGCATTCCAAAGAAGATCAACTCGTTGGAAACATCCTTCTTGCATTAAGTTTTCTAATCTTATACAGACTTATTGAACAACTTCCACCAATGGGATCATTTCCACATTCCCTTTATGACTATCACTTCTGAACAAGTGTTGCCTCTTTTCAAAATATGTCAATATGGTCCTTCCAACAATTAACACTATACTTCCAACTGTCCCTAAGCAACCAATCTTTGGTAAACCTTAGATTGTCCTCGACAATTGCTTAATTGTTTTAGTCATATCCAGTTCTAGACCTTTTCCCTTCTTAATGCCCCAGGCATCTGGAAAATTTTAGACAGGATGAATATAGCACATGTAATCGATCCTATATCCGAAGCATATGGGACACGATTCATGATGTCTCACATAAAGACTAAACCAATCTTTTGCTATAATATTTTCATTTCTATTTGCCAAGTTCTCATAATTCAGATTATGAAAAGGGATGCCGTAATCATAATCGAATTTTCGAACGCAAATAATGAACCCATATATAGAATTTCCTTATGTTGAGCCATTCCAACATGAAATTCATATATATTCTTGACTAAATTTGATTAAAATCTCAATCTATGTTTTTAGAATTGAAATGAAGTATAATTTCCTCTCCCTTAATTATAGCAAAACAACTTTTTCAACCCATGCAGCCTCACGGATTGAAATTATTGTTTTCTATAATTAACATTGCTAACTTGCAATACTTTCATAATTATCATACTCCTACTAACATGATGATTATTAGCATAACACTAATGCTCCCACTAGCTTTGACATGTACTCAGAAATCAGCTGGACTTCTAGAAATCAATACTTTATTGACTTTCTTACCAAAGTTCAGATTTCTGATACTAGATTGCTTTGATAAAACTTTATCAAAATCATACACCTTGCCTTAGATAGCTCACAGTTGTGTCTAAACAATTATGAAAAGGGATGCCGTAATCATAATGTTTAGACCTTTTGTCTTCCCATAATTTCTATCTACTCAAAATCTACTTAGTGAAAGAGTTTCCTTACCATCATTTTCATGAATCGAAGATAAACCTTATGACACTTAGATTTTATGGTGTAAGTGTTCCTATCCATGTGAATTTGTCAAAACCATAATCACAAGACTAGGTTAGTGACAAATCCTAACTCATATGGAATGAACTTGTGCAATCTTTACTTCTTGCCACGTGGCAGCTCAAGGGCCTGCCATTGATTCCAAGTAGCTATGCAAACAATTGAGAACATGTAGAACTCAAATGTACAACCACCTTAACTGGAATGGGCACAGAAATGTCAACATGATAGGTCATAAACCTCACGTCGTGTGTCAATGTTAAACTACAGGTTTTTATTCTTGATTAGATCTTGAACTTCTTTTTAGGATCTTTAAGACTCCCACTGTCCTCTTGACATGTAAGACTATCTTGCCAAATATTCAAGAGACAGTGTGGATTCTAATCAAGACAGACACTTAACACAATTAGCCTTAGTTGGTCTTTGTTTTATCCAAAACATCACAACTTACCAATTTCAAATGTACAAGAGTAGAAAACTTTTACTCTTACATTTGACAAGTGTTTTTTTTAAACCTTCTTTAAGACATGTCACTCAAGTTACAATCTTGGAGTATGACTCTAAGAATTGTTATGGAATGAAATATGACTCATCTTCTTGATTTAACCACTTCAACAATTCATAGCTCCTCTTCTTAGCTATTAGATGGCACTTAGAGAATGAATTGTGATAAGGTCTCTTAATCATTAAGATGATCATATATACATGATTACTAAAGTACTCTCCCATCTTTTCAGATTTGAGAAACTTTTATCCTTTTGCCTAATTTGATTCTTCTTATTCGGTCTGTCATACATGAAAATTTTCCAATGTTTTAGAATTATACTTAAGCTTGTAAGTATAATCATATTTACTAAACCTGAGTAAATCATGATGAATAGTCTTATCCATCTTTTGTGGTGGACTTTGACAAGTTCACAAGAAAGTGTACTTGATCCCTTAGTCCTTCACTTGACTCACACATCCATGTGAACAAGTAGTAAGTCTTAATTTTCAAATGCTTGAAATTTCTCATTCATCATGCTATACAACTTGCATGATTCCAAGTTTCTATCCAACTGAAACTTGGGTGATGAGTATCTTTCCTTATTTGGTAAATGTAGACATTACCACAAATGAAAGAATCAAATTCATATTTCCAATATTGCTATCAATGGAATCATATAAGCAACACTTCTTTTCCACAAATGCCATTGTAAGGATATTTTAAAATAAATAAAATCATCATTTTTTTCCTTTTATTTTAAAAGCTTTGCGGAAAAACTATCCTTACAATGCAAAAGAGCATGAAAACTATGTAGTTATCTGTTCCTAAGCAATATATCACAACTCCTAAGAAGTAGCTCAAGAATCCGATCTTCAAACTATGCGATAGAAATCCATCTACGCGATCAGATTCAACATATTCTTTCTTTAAGTTTCTTCACTTTTCTTTGATTCTTTAAAACATCAACATGTGACCCAGTCACATCATGTATCAGGAATCTCAAAATAGAAACTTAGCAGAGTTAGATAGTGGACTTTACCTGAAGTAGAGTCAAACTTATTGACTTTACCAGCCTTATAATCTTTCAGGTAAATTTGGCAGCTTCGCAACCAATGCCCTTTCCTTTTGGCAATAGAACCATATGGATCCTTTGGGAATGGTACATGGGATAATCTCAGACCTAGCATTTTTCTTTACCATTTGGTCAACCGAGTTGACTATGGCCGATCCCTTTCCATTGGGAAGAGAATGCTTTTTCTGGATTTCCAGTGTCCCCATTTTCAATGTCCATAAAGTTTTGGGAAGTTGATCTTAGCAAATAGATAAGATCCGTAACACCCAAAATCTGGAAGGCCAAGAAAGGAAAGGAAACCTTAATATTTAAAGGACGACTCGGCGAGTCCAAGGAGGAACTCGGCGAGTCCAAGCGGGATCCGGGTCGAGGAGTAAGTGACCGACTCAGCGAGTCGGCCAAGGGGACTCGGTGAGTCTGGTCTGTGCGAGGAAAACCCTAAATTCGGGACTTGGAGCCTATTTAAGCGCCTCATTCTCTTCCCTAGGGTTCCTTTACTGCCTCTCTAACCCAGAACACCAAACCCTAGCCGCCATATCCATTGATTGAGCCAATTATTGCATTGAAGAGTGCATTAAAGCTTGGAGAAGGAAGAAGGATCTTGGAGGTGCAAGAAGGGACTATAGATCTGGGATTGGGAAGATATTTTGGAGCATTTGGAGGTAACAAACTAGTTCTTGGACTATTTTTCACCTAGATCTATGTGTGAGTTTTGGGGCTTTTTAGCCATAATGGCATCCATTTGAGTTAGAAGCCAGATCTGAAGTTGCTACTTCGGATCTAAGCTTATTATGGTCTTGAGAAGCATAAAGTATCCGCCCTTGAGTTGATTGTGGAGCCTCTTTGCCTTCAACCCTTGTTTATGGTGTATTTTGCCTAGATCTCCTTCTCTACACATAAAGTTTGCAACTTTACGTGAGGAATAGGCTTGGGAAGGGTAGATCTACAGTTTGGAGTCCATGCTTGACTCAAAAGTCCTCTGCATGTATGGAGATCTGAATGGACTCGGAGAGTCCTTTGAGTGGACTCAGCGAGTAGCATGAAGATTTGGAGGAACTCGACGAGTGGGATGAACAGCTTGTCGAGTCGGATGAAGTTGGGCAGGAACTCGACGAGTTGGAAGAACAACTCGGCGAGTCTAATGAAGATTGTTTTGGGCTCGGCGAGCCAGGTCGTGAAAACCCAAACCCTTCGAGTTGAGACTCGAATCAGTGAGTCGAGTGGGGACTCGGTGAGTTGGACAAGTCAGGACTCGGAAATCGGTAGACTCGGCGAGTCATGGACTGACTCGGCGAGTCGAGTCGCGAATGGTAGGACTCTGAACATATGAGCTCGGCGAGTCAGCAGGGTGACTCGGCGAGTAGGGTTGACCTGGAAGTTGACTTTGACTAGGATTTTGACTGTGTCCAGAGTTAACTTGGTTGTCTTTCGGGGGTCGGTTAGACTTAGTGTTGCATTGATATTGGTAGCTCGGGGAATGAGTGGAACATGAGTTTAAAGAGTTGTCGGGCAGCAGCTAGTGGGATCATCAGCAAGTTCAGCCAGTGTAGGTGAGTTTCCCTTTGTGTGAATGGGTCTTAGACCATAATGCCGACCCATGTAGTTATGGGTAGAAGACCCGGGGGTTAGCCCTAGGCACAGTATGCTAGTATGATATTCAGGACGAGGTCCAATGATAGCGGGCGGGTGCCCAAGGATTGGTTTATATGATAGTTTATACTTGTTGTCTGTGTGATACATGTATGTGCTTGGTAGGGAGGTGAGTGTGGGCGAGGTCCCGTATCTCAACAATAGCCGAGTGTGGACGGTGTTTCACATCTCATTAGCAGCAGAGCAGGGGCGAGGCCCAAGTTAGGGAAGGAGTGAGTGTGGGCTGGGCCCGTATCTCACTATCAGTAGGAGCATGGACGGGGTTCCATGTCTCATCAGTAGCAGGACAAGGGCGAGGCCCAGGATAGGCGAGGCCTTAGGGCATGATCCATTGTATATGTTTAGCTTATGTTTTGCAGTATGACTATGTGCTATTATATGTTAGCGGGCGAGGCCTTGTGACAGGCGAGGCCTAAGTGAAACATATCTGTATCCGAGCGGGGCTCGAAGCCAGGCGGGGCCGTTGTTTCGGGCGAGGCCCGAGGTAGGGGCGAGGCCCAGGATAGCGGGCGTGGCCCAGTATGTGCAGTATGTGGTTATGCATGGTATTTGGTAGGGTGGGGAACTCACTAAGCTTCGTGCTTATGGTTTTCAGTTTTGGTTTCAGGTACTTCCGGTAGCGGAGGGAAAAGCTCGGGGTGATTGCATGGCACACACCATAGATTAGACAGCCTGGGAATGTTTACTCTGATAACGAACATGTGTTTTGGAAATTAATACTCTGATTATGTTTTGAATTGATGATTTTGCTTTAAGTAATGATTTGTTAAAAGAAATTTTTAGTCTTAAATTTTGGGACGTTACAAGATCATTAAGGGTCTTGTCATAGTTTGTTTCATAGGAGTCCCAAAGGAACTCATTATGAGACTTAGAAAGTGATTGAACCACCAACTTTCTCAAGACTTTGACACCCAACTCTCCCGGCTTGTCAATATGTGACTTCATCTCCAAGATGTGATCACACCTAGACCTTGCCTTGCCAATAGGGCTTGAGTGACCTTGAACTTGTGGGTTAGGGAGAATAATTGGAGGAGGTGGAGAAAGTGAAGTTCCAAGAGATTTGGGATGATCATAGATGTCTGAACTAGACATCTTTTGGGAGATATTCAAGATAGTTGATTTAAAGTCCTTAATATAACACCCAATATGAAATATTAAGGCTAGGACCCAACACAATATTTTATAACGTGGAAGAGGGATGCCGTAATCCAAGCTATAGAATATTTGAAGGTAGGTGAATGACGATTCACCAATTTCCACAAAGATAAACGAAACGTATTATTAGGTTTTAATTGGTTTTGAAACTCCTAGATTCTTTTGAGATTCATTAAACTTTTTAAAGGCATGTTCAATCTCGAGTGTGCCCTTCATGTTTTGTGACTGGGATGCCGAGGATCACAAAACAAGGTGCGAAGTAACCATGCAAATTACTTGGTACCCTTAAGTGTTTACCCCTCAATCGATGTGCCGGTTAACCACACACGCTCCATCGATACTATGATAAACATTAAGTTACCCTTTGCCTACCTAGTTAAATACAAGTTAGTGTGCCGGTTAACCACACACGCTCCACTAACCGACTTAAACAAAGTGCAAAGTGTAATTTCATGGATTAGCACATTATTCACATTTTCCTAAGTAACTAAGATTGGGTATTTATAAATGGTTTAGTTACTTAGTATTTATCATTAATACTTTTAATGAAGGGAGAATTCTAGTCCTTGTCCTACCCGTTCGGCTAAAGACCCTCCACCGGTCAAGGAAGCGGTGGGTGAGAGTGGACACCCATTAAACTGCCATTTTATAGGCAGTAACCTTATACCCCCCTTATAGACCGGCTTCGTGAATGAGGCCTACTAATGGTAAGACGACTTGCTCTTATACGCACACACACACACACACACACACACACACATATATATATATATATATATATATATATATATATTATTAACTTATAATAATATAAAGTATAAGGGTTGAATTTTAACTTTTAAAATTCTAATGGCTTAACTTGGAATTAAAGTATTCATAAGAGAAATATTTTTCAAATTCCAATACTTGAGGGCAAGTTTTGAAAGTATTCAAAACTAATTAATTCCATACTTATGAGTTTAAAGTAGTTTTAATTAAAAACTCTTCAAGTTCCAAGTTATGGAAGACTTTAAACTAATTAATAAAAAATAACTTTTTTTATTGTAACTTATGGAACTAATTAAGGTTAAATTTTTTTTATTTATTATTTAGTGAAGAGACTCTTGAACCTCCATAACTTGAGGACAAGTTATGGAGTCATAAAACCATTTAATTAGAGCTAGACTCTTCATTTTGTAACCTTTTTCCAACTTTTATGAGTTTTATGATTCTTAAATGTGACTTTTCATATAACTTGAGGACAAGTTACAAAACACACTTTGGAATCAACTCTTAGATTAAAATGGATTGAAATCAACTATTTCACACAACTTTTCTATTAATCTAAGAACAAGATAATTCAAATCATTAATCTTCAAGAAATTAGCATGAACATACAAACTAATACAAATCTTGAAATTATGACAATTATCTTAGAAATTGGATTAGGATGAACATTACCACATCAAAAACAAGTTTATAAGTCCAAAAACATCTTAGGGTAATGTTCCTAGTCCAATTCCAGCCAAAACAATCGAATATATGCTGTTAGGGGGTCCAACTCGGCGAGTCTGCTATGCAGACATCATCAAAACTCGATTTTTCAGCTACCTTTGCAAGTATAACAAGAAAACAAGCCTAGGCTCTAATACCACTGTTGCATTCTAACACTCCTAAGTGTATATGCAACCCTAAATACCGTGGATCTATGTTTTCTCTATTATACATGCAATTATGAACATCCAAGGTATTATCCTAATCTAGCATACAAAATAATGAATATAACAAGATATAATACATACCTCTTTGATGTAGAATTCTTCATGAAGCTTGAGTGCCTAGTGCCTCAAGTGTGACACCTCAAATGGTTCACACAATACCAAATACACTTGGAATAACTTGAGAGAAACTTGAACACTCCTAAAATTGGCTAGCCCTTTCTTATTATTCATAGTGGCCGATTTTTCCCAAAGAATATGATCTTATATAGTTGTTACAATTAGAGTAAACCCTAATTGTCATGGCCTTCCATTTCCTTGGATCCATGGGTTCAAATACATCATGGAGCATCCGTGGACCATCCTATGGGTTTTAGCCCAACTTGATTATCCATGGAGCATTAGCCCACTATACAAGTATGGATGATTTACACAATCAACCCATATATTTAATTAGTCTTCTTTTGATCACTTAATTAATTCTAGATTAATTCTTGATCATTACTAATTAAATAATCCTATTAATATATTAGAACTTATAATATATTAATCAACCTTAAGTGTTATTTCTATCATTATAGTCTATCCAAGTGCATGATGCCATGCAACCCAAATGGACCATGCCGGGTCGGGTCAAGTCTTACCAATTATAGTTATGGACTTAGAGATTAATCTAACAACATCAACCCCCAACCATGCTTGCAAACATGTTTGGTGACCAAAATGGATTAGAAAAGCCCTAAAACTCCACAAAATGGGATCTATCTAAAGAGAAAACAAGGTATAGATTGTATACCTTCTGAAGACTGCAAATGATGTTCAAAATCGGATCCCTCAAGCCTCTTCTTGATCCTTCAAGCTTTTCCTTCCTTCCTTGGATCACAAAATCACCAAAATCACTCCAAATGCCTTAGATTGCTTCAATAACGGCTAGGGTTTGCTATGGGGGTCTTCTGGGAGTAAATGGGACGATGGAGGCCGAGTTAAGGTGTTTAAATAGGGTGCAAACCCTCGGGTTAGGGTTTTTGTCCAGACAGGGCCTACTCGCCGAGTCTGGGACTCGACTCGTTGAGTCCACAACTTAAACTCTGTGTCTCATCCCGCTTCTACTCGGCGAGTTAGTCCTTCAACTCACCGAGTCCAACGCCAAAATGCAAAATATTTAAAGAAAAGAATACGTACCAAGAACCAGGTGCTACAAATCTCCCCCACTTATTTTAGACTTCGTCCTCGAAGTCTGCTGCTCGATCCTGAAACAGCTCGGGGTAATGCTCCATCATCTCGCCCGCCGGCTCCTAAGTCCACCTCGACCCCTTCCGGTGTTGCCATTGCACCTTTACGAGTTCCACTCTTTTGTTCCTCAAATCCTTTGACGTCCAGTCGAGGATTGCCACCGGTCGCTAAATGTAGTTCAGGCTGCCATTAACCTGAATGTCCTCCAAGGGTACCACTGCTGAGGCGTCCTCCAGGCACTTTCGCAGCTGAGAAACATGGAAAGTGCTGTGTATCTGACTGAGTTTGGCTGGCAGATCCAGCCTATACGCCACTTTGTCCACCCGGGCTACAACCATGAACGGTCCAATGTACCTAGGGCCTAACTTGCCCCGTTTCCTGAATCGGATAATGCCTTTCCATGGCGACACCTTTAGGAGAACCATATCCCCGACCTGGAACTCCAGGTCTGATCGACGCTTATCGGCATAGCTTTTCTGCCGCCTCTGAGCAGTCTGAAGTCTGCTCTGGACTTGCTGAATATTCTCTGTCGTCTTGAGCACTACCTCAGTGCTCCCCATAACCCTCTGGCCAACTTCTCCCCAACATATCGGGGTCCTGCACTTCCTCCCATATAGCATCTCGAAGGGAGGACGGTCAATGCTCGCATGATAACTATTGTTATAGGATAACTCTACCAACGGAAGGTAAGTATCCCAACTACCCCCGAAGTCTAACACGCATGCTCGCAGCATATCCTCCAGGGTCTGGATGGTCCGCTCACTCTGACCATCCGTCTGCGGATGAAAGGCGGTGCTAAAATGTAGATGAGTACCCAGATCATCATGAAACTTCTTCCAAAACCTGGAAGTGAACCGCACATCCCTGTCTGAAATTATCGATACTGGCACCCCGTGCCGTGCCACTACCTCCCTGATATAGATTTCAGCCAACCTTTCGGCTGAAATACTCTCCTGAATCGGGATAAAATGGGCGCTCTTGGTTAATCGGTCGACGATGACCCAAATCGAATCCATTCCCCGCGCGGTCCTGGGTAGCTTTGTGATAAAATCCATCGTAATATCTTCCCATTTCCACAGCGGAATATCCAATGACTGCATCTTGCCATGAGGTCTCTGATGCTTAGCCTTGACCTTCCAGTAGGTCAAGCACCTCTCCACGAAGCATGCCACATCCCGCTTCATGCAGGTCCACCAATAATCCAGATGAAGATCCCTATACATCTTCGTTGCCCTGGGATGAATGGAGAACCGAGATTTGTGCGCCTCCTCCATCAGAACCTGGCGCACACCCCCATGGTATGGCACCCACACCCTACGGTGTAGTGTCAGTAATCCTCGATTGTCATAGTCGAAGGAGGACACCTGGCCCACGATCCGCTCGCTCTTCCGATGTTCCTCCTTCATGGCCTCCTTCTGGGCCTCCCGAATCCGCTCCAACAGCGGAGTCACCACTGTCATCCTCAGGCAGATATCCCTGATCGGCGCTGCCTTGCAGCTAAGCGTGTCGGCCACCACATTGGCCTTCCCCAGGTGATAAAGGATCTCGCAATCGTAATCCTTTACCACGTCCATCCACCGACGCTGCCTCATGTTTAGATTCGACTGATCTATGAGGTACCTCAAACTCTTATGGTCCGTGTAGATGGTACAGCGAACCCCATAGAGGTAATGACGTCAAATCTTGAGGGCGAACACAACAGCCCCCAGCTCCAAATCATGCATCGGGTAGTTCGCCTCGTGAGGCTTCAGCTGCCTTGACGCGTAGGCGATGACATGCCCTCTCTGCATCAATATTGCGCCCAACCCTGAGATAGACGCCTCTCAGTACACAACAAAATCCTCCATGCCCTCTGGCAGGGCTAAGATTGGCGCTTCACACAATCTCTGCCTTAGTGTCTTAAATGCGGCCTGCTGCTCAAGCCCCCAACGAAAGACCATGACCTTCCTCGTTAGCCTGGTCAGGGGTACGGCTATCTTGGAGAAATCCTGGATGAATCTCCGATAGTAGCCGACTAATCCTAGGAAACTCTGAATCTAAGATGGAGACTTTAGAACCTCCCATCTCATCATGGTCTCCACTTTGGCCGGGTCCACTGAGATCCCGTTCTGGTTGACGAGATGCCCAAGGAACTGCACCTCTCGTAACCAGAACTCACACTTGTAGAACTTAGCATACAAGTTCTCCCTCCTCAAAGTCTCTAGAACCTCTCGCAGATGTTCCTCATGCTCCTCTTGTGTCTTGGAGTAAACCAAGATATCCTAAATAAACACTATCACAGACCGGTCTAACATCGGTCTACACACGCGGTTCATGAGGTCCATGAACGCGGCAGGAGCATTGGTGAGCCCGAAGGGCATCACCACAAACTCATAGTGGCCATAGCGCGTCCGAAACGCAGTCTTTTGTACATCCTCCTCTCTGACCCTCATTTGATGGTATCCTGAACGTAAATCAATCTTGGAGAACCAAGATGCTCCTTGCAGCTGGTCAAAGAGGTCATCAATCCTCGGGAGTGGGTAACGGTTCTTCACTGTTACCTTGTTCAGCTCCCAATTATCTATACACATCCGATGCGACCCGTCCTTCTTCCTCACAAACAGAATCGGGGCTCCCCAGGGAGAGATACTCGGTCTAATGAATCCTTTGTCTAACAGCTCCTGCAGCTGTGTAGACAACTCCAGCATCTCAGGAGGAGCCAACCGATACGGTGCCTTGGCTATCAGAGCCGCACCAGGGACTAGGTCGATCCTGAACTCCACCTGCCTCTCTGGAGGTATCCCTGGCAACTCCTCGGGGAATAAATCCGTAAACTCTCGCACCACGGGCACATCATCCACTGTCGCCTGACCCGTCTCCCAGGTTTCCATGACATAAGCGACATATCCTGCGCAACCCTGCTGAAGGTAACACCTACCCTCGCTACTGAACATACCGCTGGTCCTTGCTGTGGCCTCTCGCCCTGAACTACCAACTCTCCCCCACTTGGTGTCCTGATCCGAACCAGCTGTTGTGCTCAATCTATCACTGCCCCATTGGGGCTCAACCAATCCATGCCTATAATCACCTTGTTCCCTTTCAACGGAATAGGAACCAGGTCTACCAGATAACGCTCCTCGAATAATCTCAGCACACAGTCTCGGAATACCGTCGATGCTCGCACCGATCGGTCATCTGCAATCTCTACCTCTAAAAGGCAATCCAACATGCCCGAAGACTCAGGAAACTTCTTGCTAAGTGCAAGAGAGACAAATGATCGGGTAGCCCCCGAATCAAATAATACCTGAACTGGGATACTATTCACATGGAATGATCCTAAACAGAGCACATACACAACATATCAAAATCACAGCAGCGCATCATAAAATCATAGAGATTAGAAATCATACCCGTCACCACATCGGGTGCAGCGCGTGCCTCCTCGGTAGTCAACTGGAATGCCCGGCTACTTACCACTGGAGCCTCTGCCTTGCCCTGCCGACCATCGGTGATCCGTAGGGTCGCTGGAGCTGGCGCCTTCACTGGCGCTGATGCTGCTGTCAACTGGGGGCAGTTGGCCTTCTTGTGGCCCCTCTGGTTGCAGTGGAAACATAGCACCAGACATGCTCCAGATCAATCTCCCTCTCCCTAGCCCTGGCAATCATGGAATCTAGGGTAGGGCAAGCTGAAAAACTAACATGCTCCCGAATGCCGGCTCGCAGCATGTCATGATAGCGGGCCCTCTTCATATCCTCATCCCCCGCATACTGGGGCATCAACAATGCCCTCTCCCGGTACTTGGCAGTGATCTCCGCCACAGTCTCCGTAGTCTGTCTCATGTCCAAAAACTCCCTGGCCAGCTGCTAAAGCTCTACCGCTGGCGCAAACTCTGCTCGGAACCGGGTCACAAAATCCGACCATGTCATAGCCTCAACAGCCGAGGCTCCCAGAGAGTCACCAACTGACTCCCACCAATCCCTAGCCCGGTCCCTCAAACATCCTGCTGAAAATCGTACCTTTGACCCCTCGGGGCAGAAGCTGGTCAACTGCGCAGACTCAATGTCTGCGATCCATCGTCTGGAAACAATGGGGTCCTTTGCCCCGTGGAAATCTGGTGCACCACTGCCCCTGAAGTCCTTAAAGGACAGTGTGCGGGATCCTGACTGGCCAGACGCCATATCACTCCTGAATGCCCTGAGGCGATCCTCCATCAGCTCAACTATCCCTTCCTTGATCGACCCGAAGATGACGGGGGTCGACTCAAGGATGCCTTTGGTGATCTCTGACGCGATGAAATCGCGTAGCCTCTCATCTGCTAGCTCGGAACCTAATCCCGAACCCGATCCCTCTCCTGAACTGCCAACTACTAGCCTCAGTCGTAGTACCACCATTCTGCAAGACATAATACCAACCGTTAGTGATACCGATACCTCTAGAGGGATCACATCCACTACAAGTTCCCTGATCTTGTCTCAGCCTTCCTTAATTCGGGTACGGATCCTCTACTTTCAGTAGTACGGGCCCATACTACCTTCCACATCTATCCGTACCTTCCTCAAGGTCTGCCTTGACTCCACCAAGTCCCTTTCACCACTGCTGATTCTCTGCTATTCCCATTCTAGGCTTACCCTAGGGAAAATCTCTGACTCCACCCAAACCGGTCCTCAGCTGCTGAAGGCCTCCTTGTAATGCCAATTAGCCACTACCTGATTACCATCACATGTGATGAGGCTCAAATAATCCTTCGAGTAACAGACTCATCTCTACAATGGTTAAACTCAGACAAGAGCTGCGCAATAGGGCCAAATCCAGCACTCTGAAATTATTCAACCTTGATCACATGTGACGTGGCGTATTCACCTAATGGCTAACTCCCATTACTCAGAGTCCCTCAAAACACAAAACAAGCGGCATTCAAACACAGGAAAACTACTCAAGCAAATCTGTTCTCATAATGAGAAGCTGCACTAGCATACAATGCTAAGATCATCCTATCAGGCATAACCTAAACAGGCTATCCTACTGCTGTCTACTCAATACTAGCATGCAATTCACATATGCTGAAGCACATAGAGCAGGCACATAAGGCATCATTCCTAGATCCTTAGTCCTATCCTAGCATGCGGTCCTACTGAATCTGATAAACAAAATATAACATTGTATGAGTACTTTGGGGAATACTTACTTGAGCTCGGCTGGTCGCGCACATCACACACTTGTTCTATCTCAAAAACTCTTCTGTCTTATTCTTTAGAAACCCATTTTCTTATAAAATCTATTAATCCCACGATTTGAGTCCAGACACCCCCGAAGGTGTGTCCGAACCCCTCAAATCAGGGCTCTGATACCAACTTGTAACGACCCAATTTTTCACGTCCAAAAATTTCATTTCTGAATAAGTGATTTGCAAAACATTTATAACATAATATCAACCAATCATATCATTTCATAAAAACATGTCTCGTGTCTGAAAAACCGAATCGTAAAAACATATTAATGTCAGAGTACAAATCCCAGAATAACTCATAGTGCGGAAACCAATGTGTGTGTATGATGTGCCGCTACTGCGCCAACTCCTTCCCCTTAGCTGAAGAGGTACCTGAAACCAAAACTATAAACTGTAAGCACAAAGCTTAGTGAGTTCCCCCATCGTACCACATACCATACAATCACATAACATACATATTGCCGGGCAGTTCTGGGGTGCCCGACCTACCCGGTACAGCCATTTTGGGGTGCCCACCTACCCATGCGGCCATTCTTGGGTGTCGTCCTACCCATGCGGCCATTCTGGGGTGCCGTCCTACCCACGTCAAGCCATTGTGGGGTGCTGACCTACCCGTCGGTCCTAACAACCGAACTTGGGGATTACTCCCCTCCTACTACCACTATCACGTATAACTTATCATGCCAACATCTAAACATATCATCACATACTGTCAGACATATCTGGGGTGTCTGACCTACCCTTCGGTCCTAACAACCGAACTCTACTACTATCACATATAACATATCATGCCAGCATATAACATATCAGGTAGTAGCAAACCTAGATGATATCACACAGAAAATCATCTAATCATACAACTCCTACTGGTGGGCCGACATTGTGGCCGTAGACCCACCGCTACTAGAAGGTAACTCACCTCATAGTAGCTGCTAATCTGTGCGGGAATACTTTGACTGCTGTCGCTGCTGCTCCGGAAATCCTTCGGCTATAATTCCCACAAAACACTTAGTCATACACTGCTAAATGTTCTTAGGGTAAAATGACCATTTTACCCCTGACCAAGTCAAAGTCAAAGCCAAAGTCAACTTCCAATTGACTTGACTCGCCGAGTTGGTTCGCCAACTCGCCGAGTCCCTATCCTTCCATTTGCCCTTATACCCGTCTCTACTCGTCGAGTTAGGCGATGACTCGACGAGTTTACCTTCTAATTGAACATCGACTGAATCTTCATCCGACTCGCCGAGTTGATGAACAACTCGTCGAGTTCACCTTCGTCTGATGAACAAGTTTTGTCCTCGACTCGCCGAGTTGATGAACTCGTCGAGTTCATCTTCATCCTTATGAAGATTGCCTTGGACTCGCTAAGTCTGCTCATGCACTCGCCGAGTCCCATGAATTTCTAGAACAATGGCTTAGTCCAGAACGTTGGGTCACTCCCCGGGACTCCCTAAAACCTTTCCACACTCAACTAGGTCCTTTTGACCCTCACTGAATGGGACAGAAACCTTGGACTCGCCGAGTCCAAGAATGGAATCATCGAGTCGGTCTCATCCCTTCACTAAAACTTCGATTTCTGATGTACAACCCTTGATCAAAAGATAGATCTATGCTTCTACAATCGATCTAGCACGTAAAGTTACAACCTTTACGTGCTTGCATGGGACTTTGAGCTCAAAAGGTCCTAAAACAAGCTCTTACAATGCATGGGGTCTTCTTTGAGTGCAAAAGTTACTCCTTTCTGCCTTGCAACCCCTCTTAGGACCTAGATTCGAAACATCAACCCCCAACCATGCTTGCAAACATGATTGGTGACCAAAATGGCTTAGAAAAGCCCTAAAACTCCACAAAATGGGATCTATCTAAAGAGAAAACAAGGTATAGACTTTATACCTTCTGAAGACTGCAAATGATGTTCAAAATCGGATCCTTCAAGCCTCCTCTTGATCCTGCAAGCTTTTCCTTCCTTCTTTAGATCACAAAATCACCAAAATCACTCCAAATGCCTTAGATTGATTCAATAACGGCTAGGGTTTGCTATGGGGGTCTTCTGGGAGTAAATGTGACGAAGGAGGCTGAGTTAAGGTGTTTAAATAGGGTGCAAACCCTCGGGTTAGGGTTTTTGTCCAGACAGGGCCTACTTGCCGAGTCCGGGACTCGACTCGTCGAGTCCACAGCTTAAACTCCGCGTCTCATCCCGCTTCTACTCCGCGAGTTAGTCCTTCAACTCGCCGAGTCCAAGGCCAAAATGCAAAATATATAAAGAAAAGAATACGTACCAAGAACCAGGTGCTACATATGATGCAAAGTGGGGCAATTGCCTAAGAAAACGCAAGATCATTACCTCCGTCTTATACCGTCTACTTTGGTGTATATGGATGGCGAGAAATAAAAAGTGTTCAACTGTAGTTTCTCATCCCATATGAAGATTGTTGATAATATTATGTCTTTATCATTTTTTATGGTATAATCATAAAGGTAGCTTAGCCCCTAGTAATCGGCTTTATTGGTGTTGTCTGCCCCTTTCTTTTCTATACTTGTAATTTTACCTTTTGTCCCACCCACGTTCTTAGCTCTTTACTAGTCATGGTGACTGGTTTCTAATTTATTTGTCGTTTCCAAAAAAACTAAACAGCATCTCATTCCAAAAACTAGTCAAAGTACCATCCCCACCTTTTTCATGACAAGGAATCTAAGTTTGGAGATTGAAAGATGATTGTAAAGTTGTAATGAACGATTTTGGAAAATTGATGGAGTTAACGAGGCTTCTAAGTGAGCTTTTTGTATGAATTCGAGACATGGATAATGGTCAATCTCAAGAATTCAAGATTATGTTTCTCGAAATAGATTTGTGACGATTGCATATGACTACTAAATTGAACACATCAATTCCAGTCAGGGCTCGGCCAAGCTCTTTATATATCCGTACCAAATCATCGAGGGGCCCTTAGATATCGCTTCTCCCATTAAGGCAGATGGAACAAATAAACTTCGACTACATAGTTTTTGTCTATTTCATCATGTCACACATGGACATACCCTTTATAACTACCAGTTACGGTTAGTGTTGGAGTAGAACAATACATAACAAAATCATAGAGCAAAACCCCACATGCATCTAGGTTTGAAGAATAGAAGATATTATTGTCTTAGAATTACTCGTGACTGAATCCATGAAGTAATCTCTAAGCGTGGGTTGGTCCAATACTTAAATCTCTATTAAGCACTCATGAGTGTTAGCGCAATCTCTATGCTATGTCCAATCAATATGGACAATCCACTAATAATCACGAAAGTCTTGAATCACTACTTACTTCCAAGAGTATGACCGACTGTGGACGTTTGAGTAAATTAATATGCGGGAAGTGGGTTCCAAACATGCAAAAGTGAGAACACAATGATAGGCTAATTGAAATGACCGAAATCCATCATATATTAAGATCACCACTTAATAATCGCCAAATCAAATTGAAACTTATACTGCTTAAATTTCTCGGGTTTTAAAACAAACCAAACTAAGAATGCTTAAGCCAATTCATTTGCAAATCTAATGCCTATCGACTTTGTCTAACTGTCAGACTTGGTCAATGACATCGGCTTAGGAATGGATCGACAAGATTATCTTTCGATATGACATATTGACTATGATGTCTTTACATTTGACTCACTATCAAATGTGTTGGTACTTACTGAGTATGTTTCATGTGAGCTTCTGTGACTTGGGATCCATACTCGAGGTAAGTTCCCCCAAAGTCACAAGAACCTTCATAAGGACCATCAATGATTGAATTTCAACAAAGATGTCACTAATGAGTCTCTTTCAGTCACATTGTCCACCTTGCAATTTAACCAACTGCAACATACTCTAAGTATGTTAAATCCACTATGGTGTATTACCTGGCACTCTTTGAAGCTAATATATCACCATTCACTAAAAGCATGAATTCCGACTGCGAACGGAATTGCCTTTATTAGTATATAACTTAGCATCAATGTAACTCTTATAATGATCTCTTCCATACTATCAAGATCATCTCTTCTGTCCTCCAAGGACACTCAAGAATGTTCTTGATCTTGATTCGTTGATTCTCACCAAATTGATCTAATCTAACTTGTCATGCTTAAGACATACGAGTCATTAGATCTGGTACATGTCATGGCATATATGATCGATCCCTTAGTAGAAGCATGTGGGACACGACTCATAACCTCTAGTAGAACTAGGAGATTAGCATCGCTCAATGTCATGCCATATTAAGCATGAACCTTTCCAAGTTTTGTATATCAACTTTCGTCAACATATCATGTACTTTAGCTCAATCCAACGAATCACTTTGATCTATCTCCATAGATCCTTATTATATACGTGTGTTGTATCTCCCATGTATATCATAGCAAAGCAATTCCCATACAAAGCCAAGCTTTTACACTTGCTAAGTTAGAATATAGTTTCCTATGAATCGTACATTATCTATGTACAATACAAGGGTGACTATAGTGCTCCCACTAGCACTGACATATATATGGCTTATCTATGTTTCTCGAAATTCAAACTCCTTGAAGTTTCTCATTGAAACAAAGAATCCAATTACTCCCACTTGCTTTGACATATATATATGGCTTATCTTTATTTCTCGAAATTCCAACTCTTTGAACTTTCTCATTGAAATAATGATCCATCTTGTGAGATGCTTATTTCGGTCCATAAATGAATTTGTTAAGCTTACACATCCTTCAAAACCTATCTTGGTTTAATTATGTGTTTGTTCCTATCCATGATTGTCTCTACTTGAAGATCGACTTGCACATAAGGGTTAAGGTCAAGTGTTTGATCTACCAAATTACAACATACATGGATTGAATCTTGCTTTCCATTTCCTCCTTCGTGACGTCTTCTATCAAATCTATAAGGAAAAAGTGGAAATATGCCGGTTTCCTTAATATCTCTTTCAAATCCAAATTGAATGCTATCTCCAAATTTAGGCTCTTCGTTGGTTGACTCTTGAATCTTATCAAGAACAATATGGCTCCCACTAGCTCTTTTGGAAATCAGCTCCCTCTCTTGGAAGACTGCTCTTAAAGCAGCATACACTTTGTTCTCAAAAGGAGTGTTGAACAATTATCCAAAATGCTTGATGGGTTATCCAACGAGATAACACATCTCTATTTTAAGTTCTAGATTGTCGAGCGCTTCACGACGAGAGTAAGCCTCATAGTCGTAGACTTCTATATATGGCAATGAGGATAGAATCCCACTTCACATATCATAGAGTGTTTCAAGAACCTACATAGTTGGTACAAGACCAAAGGACTTCTTGTAACACTATTCATGGTACAATCCACGAATTGTTAGCAAACACAGTGCGACTCATCTAGTAGAAAATCAACGAACGATTTGTTTCTCTATCCAACTAACACTTCCTAGTGATAGTGTTTTGGGTGGAGATAGATCATGAAACTCTTTCATGATCACTTAGATGATCGATAAAGTTTTGACTGAGATTCTCACTATGAGTGTCTCATCCTATTGCCCAATTGATTCTTAACTTCTCTATATGAGAGCTATGAACACCTGAGAGGTTCCAGACTCACATTCATATGAAGTTGGTCTCACCATGTATCGTGGTTAATCTGAACGGTCTATTAGAGTGAACTAATTCCAACAGATACTCACATCACTTAGTGATGCATTCATCATCTATCTTGATAAACAAGATTTTCATTTATCATAAGACTCGAGGTCAAATAATATCCAAAATCTGATCCAACTAGATACTTGGTAACACATTTCTAATTTATGTATCCAAGACTATGATTCCACAAATACATTTCACCCAAACCTTTGGATGTATTTGAATAAGTACATATTGTGATTAATCTGGACGATCCATTCATAATAATACACCTTATTCAAATATTTGAATCAACTTTGAACTACTATACTAGTTTCATAGTATAAACAATTTCAAATTATAACACCATAGACTACACATTCTGAAAAGAGTTATTTTTTGATCCTATGAATGTAGTAGGGGCTTGGCATTCATGATCAAATTATCTTCTCCATGTTTTAGTCTTCTTACTTCATTTTAGTAACTACACATTCTTCCAAATGTCAGTACTAATCCTTAGTAAAATACTCAATGTTTAGAAGTAATATTTTGATGGCATTATAAATCCATATATTTGATTAAATACCAAACATGGAAGAACTAGTTATCTTTCGATCCAATAGAAAGTACTTCTTCATGTTCCAGTCCTTCCACCTCAAATATACATTTGGGCAATTTTGCTTTCTTAGTCCTTTTCTTGTTATGGAAACAAATAGCTATCAAAACATGTCTCAGAATAAGCCTTTCTTTGTCCTATGTATTTGGGCCTAGATTAGGTATACCAACACTAATCACCTTTTAAACCATGGACAATTGACTTTCTTCTTCTTGACACTTCTATTCATGATAGTAAATTATGGGAGTGTTTTGAAGTATGAGTTTCTACGATTGCCATGTTATTTCCAAAAGGAAACTTCACCATGCTACACAACTCCTTTATGGTCATTCCAAGTTGTTCATATCAAAATCAAAATGAATTGATTATATGCACATGTCAGCTAGTTGGCTAACCCTAGTCAACTTCTAACTCAAGGAAATTCCATTTTACTTCAATATGTCATTTTACAACGTACATTTGATAATTTCTCTTTCTAAAAATTTAGAATGCAATGTTTGAAGTAACCTAGGAAGTGCTTTAATAAAGGCATGATCTATCCTTTCGTTTAAGAGAAATATTCCCAAACTACGAATTTGATAAGATTGATCATCCTCATAGCTAATCCTTACAAAGGTTTTATAGCAGTGGATTTTAGTGGATAGACATCATTCAATAAAATTCCATTATAGTTTGTTTTACTTATCCTTAGAAAATAATCACCCTAAATTATTTTAGAAGGCTAGGATCCATATTTGGCTCCATGATGTGTCAAGGGATGCCGTAAACACACCATAAAGTTATTTAGGTAAGCAAAGCCCTTTTCCAATTTCGATCACTACGAAACTCCTAGATCTTTGAGATTCATTGACTATCAATGGCATGTTAATCTCAGATTATGTTCATCTCAAATTCAATGACGGGGTCGCCGCGGATCACTCAACAGATGGTGAATCGACCATACAAAATCGCATGGTCCCCGACTCAAGTTACGCTTAAGATTTGCGAGTTCCACATCATTCTCTACCTATACTCTCAAATTGACGTGCCAGTTAACTACGCGAGCTCCATCAACAAGTTATAAAGAGAATGTGCAACTTTTATGGATAACATAAGATTCACATTAAATATATTGAGAATTAACCTTACAAAATCGCATGGTCCCCGACTCAAGTTACGATTGAGATTTGCGAGTTCCATATCATTCTTTACCTATACTCTCAAATTGACGTGCCGGTTAACAACGCGAGCTCCATCAACAAGTTATAAAGAGAATGTGCAATTTTCATGGATAATATAAACTCACATTCTATTAATAAAACGAGATTTTGTTTTATACTTGTATTTAGAATACTTTTAGATTGACCATTATCACTATCAAACCCTTTCGGTAACTCCATTCTCAAAATGCAATAGGGCGGTGAGGATGGTAAGCGTGAAGCATATTAAGAACCGACCTCATTAGGAATCAAAGAGACCTCCTTAAACCCTTACATTAGAACGGGTGAGCCTAGTCGAGGTAAGACTGACAATGACAATGTTTAAACACGATAGGGCGCATGTTGTAACTTTCTTATACATATAGTAGACACGATTCTTATATATATAAATACAAGGGGTAAATTTAAAACTCTTTAAATTTAGTTGTCTATTATTAGTTCTAATTAATTGCGAGGACACAATGTAACAATTAATAAATCATAAGGGTGTAATATTCAAATTTATAAATCTCTATTATAAATAATATTAAAATATTTAAATTAAGTATTCAAATAATAGATAAATATCCAAATTCAAATAAACATATTTAAATAATATTTATCAATTATCAAATAAATATTCAAATTCAAATAAACACATTTAAATAATATTTATCAATTTTCCAGATTCAAAAACAATTTAAATTAGGTATTTATTCATGTTTATTAAAGCTTAAATTTTTGAAAATTTAAGGAAAATTCGAAAATCCCGAATCTGCTAAGTTCACGTCGTGAACTCTTAGTTTACGTCGTGAGCTACGACTAGGGTTTTAACACTTTACGAATTTTTCAATTATTCTTTCATCATTCAGTCCCAAACAAGTTTTTACAGAAAACATGGATCTAGGATGAAAGTAACCATGAACCAATGGCTCTGAAACCACTATTGGGTTTTCTATGCATCAAATACACTCTAAACCTAGGCAGCGGAAAAAATCGAAACAACGATATACCTAAGTGTACATGCATCCTATAGATCTATGGCTTCATGCTATTTACATCAACCCTAGAAAACTAAAACATAAGTAAGAAAACATACCTCTTATGTAGCCCTTGATCTCCATGCTTGAGATCTTGAACCTCCATGAAGTTGCTTGGATGAAAGGATCCAAACCAGAATCCCTCTAATGGTATCACACCCAATGACACCAAAGAGTGGAATAAAAATAACTAGGAGAAGGGTCAATTTCACAAACCCAAAAAGGGGTTAGAAATTGTTCTTAAGAAGGGGATGAAGAAGGGTTGGTGAATACTTTAAGCCAAGGTGCAAGGAGGAATGAAATCCCTAAGGCCCTATTTATAGCCTTGGATGCCTCCTTAGGTTTAGTACTCCTTCCCATGTGGGATGGAGGCATGACCACGGAATTTCACTCCTTTCTCATGTGGTATGGAATGATTTTCATCTAACCCTAATTCCATAAGGTTCTGGAACATTCCTGATTAACCAACTATCGATTAATGAACATTCAACCCTTTAATTAATTAAACTGGTAATTAATTCCCAAAATATATTTCCAAAATGTATTTCCAATTAGTTTCTAATTAATTATTAACTATAATAATTAATAAACTAATTTCTCCTTTATTTATTCTACTCAATTTGGGTCTTGAGGGCAACCCAAAAGGACCCTGCTATTATTAGAAATATTACCAATAGTTAATGACCTTGGACACTATTCCGACAGTAGCATAGTCCTTTTGGGTTGCCTTCATACTAGCAACTAGACACTATTGAGGAAGAGGAAGAATTTATTATTTGATTAATAAATTGTAATAAATAATTTATCAGTATGTTATGAAATTAATCTATTAATTAAAAATCATATTATTTATTTATTTAATATTTAATCAGAAATTAATTTGGAATTAATTTTGGGATTAAAGGAATTGATTAGAAGTGTAGGGCTATTTAACAATTTATTGATAATTGTGGTATTGGGCTTTTGGACCACCCTAGAAGGGTTGGACGGAAACTTCTAGGGAGGCCCTATAATTTACGTCCAAGGCCTTAGATGGGGAGTCCATGGACTACGTAGGCCTTAAGCTAAGGAATTTGGGTTTCCTCCAGCAAACCCTAGCTTTGGCTCTAAGCTACCTCAACTATATACGGAGCTACAACCCCTCATAATTTCGGCCACACTCTAACCCTAAAAGCATAGCTGAAATTTGAAGCTTCCTAATCCTCTCTCTTATCTCATCCTGTTGCTAAGTGTGTTTGTGAGCCATTAGAGGTGGTACACTTGTGACACTAGTTCTCAAGCTTCAACAACAACAAGGAATCAATTGTTATTGCTATATAACATTCAAAGGTTAGTTTACTATATTTTGTTGTAAATTTTGATTATAGTAGATCCTCTTAGGGTTTTCCGTTTGATGTTCAATACTTGTATGCTCAATTAGAGAAAACAGAGATCCAAGAATATTAGGGTTGCGTGCATACATAGGGATTGTTTGTTATGCTCAAAACCCATAATTATCATCCCCCACCAATGACCAATCTAAAGCTAAATGGAAGAAATCAAGTCACACTCATAACCAATGAATATGTTCAATAGACTTCGATTGCATATTATAAATTAGACACAAAAATGTGTTGACATCAATTACAATTTTGCCACAACTACTAGGGAATGTATTTTTAGGTGGTGTAGCATCCCAACCGGGCAGTTTTCATGAGTTGCGGATTTCATTGACTATAATGCAAAGTGGGGCAATTGCCTAAGAAAACGTAAGATCATTACCTCCATCTTATACCGTCTACTTTGGTGTATATGGATGGCGAGAAATAAAAAGTGTTCAACCGTAGTTTCTTATCCCATATGAAGATTGTTGATAATATCATGTCTTTATTATTTTTATGGTGTAATCATAAAGGTAACTTAGCCCCTAGTAATCGGCTTTATTGGTGTTGTCTGCCCCTTTCTTTTCTGTACTTGTAATTTTACCTTTGTCCCGCCCATGTTCTTAGCTCCTTACTAGTCATGGTGACTGGTTTCTAATTTATTTGTTGTTTCCAAAAACACTAAACAACATCTCATTCCAAAAACTAGTCAAAGTACCATCCCCACCTTTTTCATGACAAGGAATCTAAGTTGGATATTGAAAGATGATCGCAAAGTTGTAATGAACGATTTTGGAAAATCGATGGAGTTAACGATGCTTTTGAGTGACCTTTTTGTTGTTATATTTGACGACGATGACGAAAATACACGGTGACCCTAGAAAGAGCGCAAGAAAGAAGATGGGGAATTGTACATATTAACATAGATCATATAATATATATTAGTTTAAAAGTAATCTTCAGAAAACTCCAAATATTTTGGTTATTAGTAAAAATTAATGAAGACCCTTAAAATTTTGATCAATTAATGAAAAAGCCCCAAAGTTTGGATCAGTTAACGAAAAAAAACGAGATACCGACTAAATATGTGAAATCAGCCGCGAAGGGTTATTCTGAAGTTTTAGCTGGTAATCTGTCTTTTTTGTAAACAAAATTTAATTTAGGACTAAACCGTAAACTGACCCAAAATACTAAGACTTTATTGGAGATTTCCCTTCTTTATTCAAGGTTTTGCATTAGGTTTTTCATGTTCAAGAAACCTAGAACACGATTTTGAAATGAAATTATGGGTTTTTATATTTAAGGTTTCAAATATGATTTTATACACATGAACTTATGGAAAAGTCGAACATGTGAACTTGGTTCTAGAACTTCTGAGCAAACCGAACACATGGTGAGCACAGAAACACACACACATTGTAACGTACAAAATTTCACTAAAAAATTTGTTTTAAAATAAGATAGAATATCCCAATCTCATAAATCATAATATGCATAAAATCATTTATTCAATGAATGAAACCCCAAAATCAGAGTAAAACATAATAAATACGGAATATTAAAACATCAAAGTTGATGATGAGTGCAAGATTCAGTGAACACCATTAATGACCATTTGGAAGAAGTTAGGTATGAAATTGATGCTCTTGAAGAAGACTGATTTTTGCAATTACTTGTGAAGTTTTGTTTTTCTTTAATTAATCGATACTTTGTTTAGATGTTTTCGTACATACATACAATATTTAGTTGTTTGTTTATAATTTACATAAAAATACATATTTGTAGTTCTAAAAACATATTAATTTGTTTTTTTTTCACATTTTAAACGATTTAACCAGCAAAAAAGACCCATATATATATATATATATATATATATATATATATATATATATATATATATATATATATATAGAGAGAGAGAGAGAGAAGGAGAGAGAGAGAGAGAGAGAGAGAACAGGATCGGGTGGGACTCATTTTAAAATGAGGACTTGTGAGGACACCTTAAAAAATTGAAAAAAAATACCAATCATAAAATCGAGTATAGATCTATGTCCGGGAGAAAAAAAATTGGAAAGAAAAATTTGGATCATTAAAATTGAATCATGGATCATAATGATGCAAAATAAAAAATTAAAATTTAACCATGGATCAATTTTAATGATGCAAAATTTTTTTCCATTTTTTTTATTCCGGACATAGATCTATGCTCGATTTTATGATTTGTATATTTTTTTAGATTTTTTTTTCAATTATTTTAAGGTGTCCTCACTTTAAAATTAGTCCTCATAGGACAATTCTGGACCAATAGATACATAGATTGAATGATCACGATCTGAGGGTCTATGATAGTACAATAGGATAGCATGTATCATATAATCTCATAAATTTCAACATAATGGTGTTTTGGTCTATTAAACTATATGTAAAAAAGGTAATTTTCACATATTTAGGAATAATTAATTCTTTTAATATTAAAAAACTAAAATTTTAAATTAATTATATTTTAAATCTAACGTAATTTTTAATAATAAGCGATTTTATTCTGTCATTCTAACAAAGTGTCAGCCATAAACTAATAAAGATATTTCTGATTTTATTCTTATAGAGTATGGCTCCATTCAAGATATTTTTGATAATTAAAATACTTAAAGAATTATTCAACATATTTTATCAAGAATACCATTTTATAAAGAATACAAATTTTATTCTTTAAAATCACTAATTACATTAATTCTAAAAAAATAAGACTATAAACAATAATTAAATTCATATTGGAAAAAATCACTAATAATGGTTAAAAATTATATTTATTCTTAAAGATTAAAACTAAAAATGACTCAAAAAGGAAAAAAACATCTAAATCTAACAAAAACACTAATCCATTCTGAAAGAATATTATTGTTAAGAATCACTTTAAATTCATATACTATTTTTGTTCTTGTTTTCTTCCTTTTTCACATCAATTACAGCCTCTTCAAAATCTAAACCCATAAGGAAAACATAATCAACTTTCAAATATTAAAAATTTTAGTACATTCTAAAAAGGTAAAATTAGAATTTTTGATAGAATGTGATAGATATAAATCAATTATAATTTATTCTAATAGAATATATTCCTAGAATCACTTAAACATAAATACATTGTATGAAGAAGTGTTAAAACACACATACATATAGTTGTAGTGATTAATCTTATATAGTTGTAGTGATTAATCTCTTATTTATGAAGTGTTAAAACAAACAAACAGTAAAAAGAATATAATAGTGTCATGAAAAGGATTTATGTTTACCCCATCTTTCATGAATCACATATAGTTTTAGTGATTAATCTTTTATTTATCTCACTAAAAGCAAAAGAAAGACTAATTTCTAAATATAATATTTGAACCTTAATTGTCCATGCTACTAAACATAAACATTGTACACAAATCAAAACAACCACTCCGGATCTCTCTTTGAGGCAAATTATCAAACAAGTGGATGACATAATTGAAGGGTACCATACAAACAATCCTATGTGTGCATGCAACCCTAGAGTTGAATCTATGTTATCACTATTAGTTATACAACACTATGAACACATAAAGAAACCTAGCATGCTTCTAGTAATTTCGAAAAACACAAAGAAGGATGAAATACATACCTCTTGTTGTTATATTGTAATAACAACTTGAATATTAAATCTTCTTGTCTTGGAAAGCAAGTACCACAAGTCTAGTACCTCTAATGGCTCACAAACACCAAGAGAAAATGGAGAGGCAAGAGAGAGAGGGGAGGTACGAAATTCGGCTCTAGGAACCCTAGGGATCAAGTCATAGACGAATTTCATATGCCAAGGGGTGTTTATATAGGTTTAGGGATTAGGGTTTCAGTCCTTATCCTTATCTGGTTGCTTGCCCACCAAGCAGCCCAAAGGATAACCCTAGAAACCTTATCATGGACGAATTCTAAGGCCTTACCCCCTTGAATTTTTCCACCCTATCCTATAGGGAATCCATTGCCCTACTTTGCAACTATCACATAACTACAGTTCAGCCCCCTAGTTTAGTTAACTTCTTTTAATCACAAAATTAATTCTTAATTAATTCTTGACCAATGTTAACTAAATAAATATGATTTCTCCTTTAATAAATTATTCATATAATATATTAATAAACCATAATAACCACTTTCTCTATTATTTCTCTAGTCAAGTTGCTTTGGTGAAGGCAACTCAAAAGGACCATGCACAACCGGGTCAAGTACTTACCAAATATGGTTACAGGCTTAGACACTAATCCAACAGTCTCCCACTTGGATAAGTCTAGTAACCATAAATGAAAGTACAATCCGATTAGCAATTGTAGCTCTCAAAGACGCTGTCGAACTCTGCTATTATCAGTAACCTATCCTTTATATAAGGGATCATAGATTCCTCCATTCTTGATATCGTATAGACGCGAGACATGGATTGAAATCATTCTCTCAGTCTATATGTTGTTTCCTGATTTCCGATTTACGACGACTGACTAATTGAACAAATCAAATTAGCCCTAGCCCGTCCGAGCATTTACGTTTGTCATCACTAAATCATCGAGGGGCCCACATATATCGCTTTTTATCCAACTTTGGGTAAAAGGAACGGATAAACTTCGACTCAATGCTCGCTTGCACTCACTCACCAAATCACACACAACAATATGTTTTATAACACCAAGTTACTAGTGTGTTTACATATTATCAATGTGCAACCGAATCGCAAGATACAACTCACACATCTCCGTTTCATGAATATAAGATATTATCGTCTCACCAATCGCTCGTGATAAAATCCATGAAACGATCCAAGTGAGCGTGGGTTTAATCCACTGCTCAAATCATATTCTTAAGCACTCATGAACATTGCAGCAAACCTTTGCCATGTTTAATACACTTTAAACAATCTACACATGAATTCACGACAATCTTCTTTCATACCTACTCCCAAAGTATGAGTGTGGAACATTCGAATAATTTGATTATTCTGAAATAATTTAATTATTCAGGAAGTTAAAACATGCATAGTGAAACACAATAATAATACTAATCCTATATGGCCCCAAACTTTTGAGTATAAATAAAACACCTTTTATTTATCACCATATTGATTACTCATTATTTGTTGTTTCGGGTAATCAACTTATTACTTGAATCATAACTACAGTTGTCCCATGCTCTTAGCATGCACACTATGTTTACCTATGGTCCTAACTTTGTGAAATAGATTAATTGAACACATTTTCAATCATACTCATTTCACAACTCCCAATCCTTACCACAAGTGTAAGAATACCAAAGTCTTGCTACTTATAGAATATGCTAGATTCTAACATTTTATGCAACGATCCTTTCGTAATCTCATAGCGTCAAGGTCACAAATACTTTGTGAATGAAATTACAAAGTCCTCTATTGGAAATTGTTGCAAGACAATTCCATAGATACGAAGTCTCATATTCAAAGTACATTCCTTTGAACATCCTTTTTGCATAAAAGTTTCTAATCTAGACATATAGATTCTTAACGTCCAACTCCCAATATGGAAACATTTCTATATTTTCCATATGACAACTCATTATTAATAGAATCATATGTAATAATAATAATGTCAATATGGTCCATCCAATACTATACTTCCAACTACTCACAAGCATCCAATCCTTGGTGAACCTTAGATTGTGCTTTGATAGTTGTTTAATAAACTTAGTCATGTCCAGTTCTAGTCCTTTTTCCCTCTTAATGCCCTAGGCATTTGGAAAATTTTAGAATGGTCAATTATTATAGCATATGCGATCGATCCTATACTCAAAGCGTATGGAACACGAAGCATAATGTCTTACATAAAGATGTGATACTTTATCAGTCTTCTGCCATAATATTTCTATTTGCCATGTTCTCAAAACTCGAATTAAGAAAAGGGATTCCGTAATCATAATCTAATTTTGAGAACACAATTCATATATTTGACTAAATTCGATTAAAATTTCTCGATCTAAGCTCTTAGATCTCGAAGCGAAGTATAATATTCTCTCCCTTAATCATAGCAAAACAATCTCTCAACCCTTGCAACTTGGCAAAGTAAACTCTTGTTTTCTATGATTAATATTGCTAACTTTCAACTTACCATAATTATCATGCTCCCACTAACATGTTGATTATATCCATACTAGCATAACACTTATGCTCCCACTAGCTTTGACATGTATTCAGAAATCAGTTGAACTTCTAGAAAACAATGCTTATGGAATTTCTTAAGTTCATATTTCTAATACTAGATACTTCGATAAGACTTTATCTAAGCTTCTCAACCTCATACACGTTTCCTTCGACAGCTCATATGTGTGTGTCTAAATGATAATAGAACTTATAGCAATAAGTCCAAAAAATGTTTAGATCCATTTGCCATTTCCCACAATTCCAACTATGAAGAGGGATGCCGTAATCGTAGTTGAATCTGAGAAATCCAAATTACACAATGCTATCTTCAAAATCTTTCTTAGTGAAAGCGTTTCCTCACAATCATTTTCATGAAGGAGAGAAACCTTATGACACTTATATTTTATTGTATATGTGCTCTTATCCAGGTGAATGTGTCATAACCATAATCACAACATAATGTTAGTGACAAATCCAAACTCTTATGGACAAAAATTGTTCTTCTTAATTTCTTTCCATTATGGGTCCCACCATTGCTTCCAAGTTATTGAGATGCACACCCCTACAATTCAATGTACTTTCCATTGATCAAGGTGCCTTGCCCCTATGCAATCTATTGAGAACTCACATGCATAGTTGACTAAACTGGAATGACATAGAAATGAGAATATGTCAACACGATAGGTTAGAAACCTCAAGTCGTGTGCTAGTGATTATTGCTTAGGTTTATTGTTGATTAGTTCTTGAAAACTTTTTCAAGATGATATAGACTCCCACTGACCTCTTGACATATATGATTCTCTTGTCAAGAAACATTCCTTGACAAAACAAATATTCAAGAGTTAGTGCGAAATTCTATCAAGACTAACACTCAAATTCATTTGTTCTAGTTGGTGTTTATCTTCTTCAAGACATCACAACTTACAAATTTTAAATAAGAAAACTTTATCTGTTCCACATTTAAGTGTTATAAACCTACTTAATATGTGTCACTCGATGTCGCAATCTTAACTTTATTATTTGATATTGGAATGAAGTATGATTCATCTTAACGTCTTAACCACTTTATCAATTCTCGATTCCTCTTCTTAGACAAACTAGTACACTAAGGTGTCCTTAGAGGATGAATTGTAATATGGTTCTATCAATTATCAAGATGATCATAAAACACGATACAAAAGTACTCTCCCTTCTTCTTATATTGGAGAACCTTTTTATCTTTCTGCCTAATTGGTTCTTCTTATTTGTTCTGCTATTATTGAGACTTTTCAATAATTCAGAATTATACTTAATCTTGTAAGCATAACCATATTTACTAAGCCTTTAGTAAATCATGACGAATAATTTTATTGTTATTTATGGTAGAGTTGACAAGCGCACAACATTGTGCACCAGACCTTCTAGTTCTTCACTTGACTCTTTGTCAAGGAATTAGTCTTAAAATTTCTAAGTATCAAGATTTCCATACATCTCATGATTCAAATCATATGATTCCAAGATTCTGTCCAATTGAAACGTGGGCGATGGGAATCTTTCCTTACATAGAAAACTACCATAAATAATATAACCAAGAATCTCATCCACTTAATATTACTTATAATAGAAACACATAGACATCAATTCTCATAATTGCCATCGCAAGGAAATATAAATAAGACAAAATCAAAATTTATTTTATTGCGGAAAAATATATCCTTACAACGCAAATGAAAACTATGCTATTACATATCCGTAATCAATATATCATAACTCTAAGAAGCAACTTAAAATCCAATCATCGAATCCATGCGATCGTGATCCATTTCTTCACGATCAGACTCAGCTTGCTCCTTCCATTAATCTTCCTTTCTTTTCTTCGATCTTTTAAAACACAAAATGTAGTCTTATCACATCATGTTATTAAGAATCTCCAAATAGGAACTTAATGGAGTTAGATAGCAGATTTTTCCTAAAGCAGAGTCATACATCTTGACTCTCCCATCTATTAGATCTCTCAGGTAGTCAAGGAAGCTTCGTAACCAATGCTGTCACACCCCAAAACCGGAACGGCAGAAACGTTCGGGGGTGGAGGACGTCATGTTTAGTATCACAAGATATGTATATGGTAAGCAAGTAATGAACAACCATTTCATTAGAAAGAAAATGTTTACAATGTGTGTGTTCACAAAACATAGAATTTATAAACAAATAACAAAATAAGATTGAAGCTATAACGCTCCATCTTCTGAATTCCCAGCACGAGCACCTGTCTAATAGTCTCCTGAGAATACAAGTTATTTGAAAGAGTTTATAAGCAATTAAGCTGGTGAGTTCATAAGATTTTAGTGATGTGAGTAAGTTGTAAATTGAGGCTTAAAATGTAGATGCAAAATGATGTTGAAAATGTATTTGTAACATGTAGTTGTAAAATGTTGTAAGTCGTAAGTTCTGTTTTGAAAGGTTCGCCTGTTCCTCTATAAAATCCTATATTTTCTACATTGATGAAAGTTTAAGTAAAATGTCACTACAACCCTTTCTATGAGTACTTAGAGTAAACAAACAATTGATTGTGCACATCTGCCGTAAGCTCACAACCAAACGAGGAACAGAAATTAAGGCGGATAGCACACATCCTATTGGTTGTTAGATCATCGTCATATATAAACCTGGTGTAATCACTTGTTACTCATGGAGTTAATTGTAATGGTTCCTTTATATCTATTGGAAAGTTCTTTATGAAAACCCATATTTCTTATTATAAAATGGTGACCATAGTGACTACTTTTATAATAGCTTAGTTTATACTGCTATATATAATCTAATATCGGATAGAAAGTTAATTGAGTGAATCTGCACTAAGCCTACAACCAAACGAGGAACAGGAAGTAAGGCGTAAAGCACACATACAACCACCTATTGGGTATTAGTTTTATATATAAACATGATGTATAAACTAAGGTATTATAGAGTTACTCACCTAAGGTCCTTCAAATTGTACTGGTTTAATAAAATGGATTAATACCTTTACTGGGAAGTTCCTAGTTTTGTAAACCAAAAGTACTGATTTTGGAAAGTATGTTTTGTACTAGAAAAACTGTGCTTTGACTCTATGTCCTATAACCTGACCCATACCTGGTACCCTTATGATGACTTAAAGTATACTGAGCATACCTATATATATATATATATATATATATATATATATATATATATATATATATATATATATAATCGGATAGAAAATAGATTGGGTGAATTCGTTCCAAGCCCACAACCAAAAAGAGAACAGGAAATGAAGCGGAGAACACACATCCTATTACCTGTCGGAACCTATTGGTATATATATATATATATATATATATATATATATATATATATATATATATATATATCCTATGATGTATACATTAAGGAATCATAAGACTAGCATTATGGTCCTTTCTTTTAAACATTGCCTTCTACCAAGGCATCTACTGTTATGTACTAGACTTGACTGTTCTGCTTGTCGTTTGTAAATATGTAAGTACTATAGTATTGTATATAGTAACTACTATTGTACTAAATTCCTTAAATTGATTATTAAGGTATAATGTGATGGCTAGATCTCATACTAAACGCTCTTCCTGACGAAAGATTCTGGGACCCAAACGCGACCTCTGCAATCAATTGCAAGACGTGAACATCCACATTAAAATTATGTGATCATGTATACCCAATATAACTATCACCTTTGCTTTAGAACAATGCGTTAGTGATTCATTGGTATAATTAGATGTTGTAATAGTGCCATGCTGTAGCATCTTAGTATGTTCGTTCTGTTATAGTATCTTAGTATGTTATGTTTCTCGTATAGTATGTTATGTTGTATAGTATGTTATATTGTATAATATTTTGTATGTATGAATAGTATGTACTAGTGTATAGTATGTTCTCTCTGATATCGTGTATTGTATCTGGTATGCACTGAACCCCTAAACTATACCCATTATAGTTTACTAGTATTCTACTTGAACTGTTATTGAAAAGACTCATTTTACTACCAAGTTATGCTTGTACTTTAAAAACGGAGTTTTGTTAAACTATAAAGCAACACAACTGTAAAATAGTTTTTGAAATGTTTTCACTACTTATAGAAGACATAAGCAACATTTCCAAACATGTTTATAACAATTAATTACACAATTATCATTGTGTTCAACTTGTATCCCCCCCCCCTCTTTAAAATCATTTAAAACAGTTAAAAGATTCATTACGGGGTATGAACTCACCTAATGTGGGTGACTCAAACGGGTATGCGTGTAAGGATGAGAAGTTCCACGAATGAAGTCCCATGACACAATAGTTCCTAAATGACATATAATGACACATATTGGCATGAATATAGTGTTTATAAACAACTATATGAAAGGAAACACCTTCAGGGACTAGGAAACACTTTAACCAAGTGTTGGAATCACATGTGATTCAACAAGGAATGTGAAATGGCACCAAGATGAGTTTACTAGAATGGGTTTATGACCCAAGGGAGTTTACGACCGTAAACGCATAGTCAAACATGCATATGTGTTGGTTTGAAAGCTAGGGAAACTTTAGGGACTTTTGTTCTACACTTGGTATGAGAAAGACCACTTCCATTGAGGCTTTTGATGAGTTTACGACCCAAAGGAGTTTACGGCCATCAACTCATGGTCATTGTGTTCTTGAGAGTAGTTTAAGGTCCTAATCTCATCCATGAAGGGTCCTGGGTCACTAGCTTTGAATCTAGGAGGGTTTATGGCCAAAATGGCAACCTTAAAGGGGTTTACGGCCTTGGGAGATGGCTTGGTTGTAAACTCCTTTTGTCCTTGTGTTCTTGATGTTTTCAAGTCTCTAATCATGAGTCCTAACTAGATATGAAGTATAGGGAAGAGTACTTACGATCTAGAAGCTTGAAATGGTTGTTTTCGGCCAAGAACACTAGTGTGTGTTCTTGGTGAAACTTGAAGATCTAAGAAAACATGATTTCCATGGATGAATCATGAGGATGAAGCTAGTTAAGAAGGATTAACAACTAACTAGAGAAAGAACACTTATGATTTTTGAAGATCAAGTATGAAGATCGGTATGATACTTGAGAGAAAACTCATGTGTTCTTGAGGAGAAAGTGAAAGAATGAAGAAAAGTTGAAGGATATGAACTTATATGGAGGAGTTTATGGCCTACATGAGTTTACGGCCGTAAACTCCATGTTTACGGTCATAAACTCAACAGGATCGAGTTTAGGGCTTGAATCTTGTACTGTGGCCTTTAGTCGATAAAATCCAACACTTATTCCTTAAGTGTACTAGGCTAAAACTCCTTAGAAAGACCTTTAACAAGGCTAGAACTCAGTACTAATGAGTTTGACACTCAGTTGAGTTGATTGACTGGGCTTGAAAAGTAAAATTTTTTCAGGTTGTCACATCATCCCCCCGTTAGATGGAATTTCGTCATGAAATTAGCTTTCTTAGCATTACTACTGGGGTTGCGCTCCTCTGATTGGCAGAATACTTACTCGTAGACCTGGCAACCTTGACCTAGTGTTCACGCTAGGATTCGTACTTGGTCCATCTATCACTACCTCGTGCATACAAGTCGTATATAATTAGGGTTAGTAAGACGGTCGGATGTGCGACTCTGCCCCAGGTCCACAACCAAACAAGGAACAGGACATAGGGCAGAAACACACATACTAAATCTGCGTAATCATAATCATATACCACCCTTACATATACCCTGAATGGTGATAGGTGGGTTGTATCCGTCCTTAGCCTCTGTGCTCGAAATTGGTTTGTTGGACGAGTGGTATTTCTTGACGGTCTGCGGACATCTGACGATAAGGCTTCGGATGACAAAGTACTCCTCGCACGAGTACTTCGGGGGTTTAGAATACGAAAGATAAAATTGAGGTTTAGGTCGGACTTTCGATACGAATGACGAAAGTTTCGAGAACTTGCCGATCAAGGCGATATAAACATATGGACTCAGTATGGTGAGGACCACACCAACTCATGACGAATGAAAGTAACGAACTCTTTACTGAACAAAGTTTTGGTCAAATGAAAGAAACGTCTGCTATACGACGATGTTCCCCTTGTATGATCGATACTGTACCCCTAGTATGTTCGACAATGTACTCTTTGTAAATGTTCCCGTGTTTCTTGTTCTATGTTGAAGTTAACACTTCTACGTATCGTTTTGCTATGTGCACATATATACAAACGAAAGTGCTCTAACAACTGGGGGGGATACTTTATATCATGATCCTCCTTGGTACCACTACAATCGCCTGCCATATACAAGTTATGAATATTTAAGATGAACCAGGCAGTCGACTGAGTAACTCTGCCTCAAATCCTCAAGCAATTAAGGAATGGGGACATAAGCGGAGTCACTCACTCTAAGTCTGCAACATCTTAGTTGTGCACAACCCTGATGTATATAGTAAGCCATAATGGCTTCTCTAAACGGATCTTTTAGTTCTCTTGAATAATGTGACCTATTTCAACACGTGAGTTATTATAATTACTTTTAGGTGTTCTCCCCAAATTTTAAATCTTATATGAATATAAATTAATTTTAAAAGTAATTACTATTTCGAACACGTACCGCTACTCGTCGACGACTCCGGGGTTGATTCTACTATGGTGATCATCAGAATGCGTCCATCCGCACCTGAGTTCTTTACTATTGAGCAGTCTCTCTGAAAATGTCCAGCCTCACCACATCCATAGCAGGCTTGGTTTTCGTCAGCTCCGGGGAATTGGGAGATCAGTTGAGCCGGTGCCCTGTAGAAACGGACTGTGTGTCCTTTTCTGTGGCATTTCAGACACTGCAATTCCCGGCATACTCCGGTGTGGTGAAAGTTGCACTTTCCACACATCGGGAGGGTTCCAGCATAGCGACTGGCAGGTGCTGAAGCAGTAGGTGTTGTAGCGGCGTACATAGTACTCGCTCGTTGCTCTTTCGGGGTGTCCTGTGTTGTTTGCTTCTTCTTCCTCTTGTTCCCCGACTTCCGATTATAGTCCTTTTCCCTCGGTGGTTCGGGAATAGGGACTTTTACACCATGGCGGACTCCGTGGTCGATGAGTCGTTGAGCCAGGCGTTTAGCACTATCGAACGTGGATGGGTTAGAGGACAACACATTTCCTTGGGTCGGAGCAGTCAGACCCCAAATGTATCTTTTTATCTTCTTGCTCTCCGGGGTAACCATCCCGGGGCATAGAGCTGCTAGCTCGCTGAACCGGTCAGTGTAGGTCACTATGTATGAGCCGACCATAGTGAGATCCCACAGCTCTTGTTCCAGTTTTTGAATTTCGCCTAACGGGCAGTATTCCTCCCGCATTAACTCTTTTAGGTTTTCCCAACCTATTGAGTTAGCTACTGATAGATTCAGTGATTTAACATGGCTGTTCCACCATGTTAGGGCCTTGCCAGAGAAGGTGCAGGCAGCAAACTTTAATTTGCTCTCTTCTGGGCACAAATAGATTTCGAAGATCGACTCTGTTTTCTCGAACCATTGCAAGAGGGCAATGACCTCTTCAGTCCCATTAAAGGACAATGACTGGCATTTGGTGAAGTCCTTGTAGGATAACTCTCTCGAGCGCATGAGGACCTCACCTTGAGTAGATTCAGTAGGCGTTTCACCTCCGCTAGTACTAATGGAGTGATACTGAGCCATGGCTGTTGCCACAGCCGCAACCACTTTTATAGCTGCCATATCGATTTGTGAAGGAGGTATTGGAGTTATCGGAGTAGTGCGTCTGTTTGATCTACGAGGAGGCACCTTTTCTAAAAAAATACAAATATGAGACGAAATTAAGTCTAAAGCAATGGACACAAGCCGAAAGCTGAAAAGACAAGGTTATCCTAGTTCTGGATGTATCGGGTCCTGACTTCCACAGGGTTCTAGAAATAATTCATAAAAGAGTGTATACCTAATAAACTCTATGAATTTGAAATAACTATCCTCGAATGAATATCTGTTTCCTGAATAACTGTTACCAGCTGCATGTAAGAAAATAATCCTAACATATAATGTGAGCAGTGTTTCCACTCGCTCAAATAATCAACAGGATTATTATTTATTAGTGTGACGTGTAAGATGTTTTGGTTACTTCGGCTGATCCCTCTTTGAAAAATTCTCATGAACTTGTTCTTGTTCCTCCTGGTCTCTTCTATGTCTACTATGAGGAAGTGGTTACATCTATTTGGGCTTATCATGCAAGAATGAAAGTGACTAAAGAATCTATGAGCTTTAAGGTAACTTTATGGGGTGATCCTTACAGAGTCCTCCTATAATTGTACAATGTATACAAGTTTGTATATAGTTGAAGATTAAATAGACCTTCGAATAAGTGATCCTACCTCAAAACTACACCCTTAAGAGGAATGGATAGCCAAGCGTAGACCACAGATTCTAAGTCTATAAGATCTTAATTGTACATAAAACTTTAGGAATATATATTGCAAGATTATAGACCTATCCGTAAGGTTCTTTTAAGTGATCACATAAGTTATTTATATGGACTAAAATACTCCTATAATATTTAACCATAATGTACTTGGTATGTTCTAAACTCGTTATCACACTATTGTATCATAGAATACTCCTATAGTATTCTAACTCTAAATGTACTTGTTTTGGCATTCTCTTGATTGGTGTTCTGGTAAGTTTTAACACTGTTGCAACACCACATCATTCCCAAACACATGTCGGTCACATCTCATATGAATATAATTGATCAGGTTATATTGATCCAAGCTATGATTACATAACTGTTCGGGTTGACGACAGTGCCCAACCTTTAAATACTTTAGTTCGGTTCTCCTCGTGACACTAGTTCTATTATGTACATGTATAAGCAAGTAGGTATATTTTTATAACTTGTAGTTATACTCTAAAAATATATAATTATCCAGAGCACTTAAGCCCCATTGTATTTATAATTGTATATCTTTTATTGGTTGATATACTTAGTTCACTATAAACAATGCTCTGATACCAATCTGTCACACCCCAAAACCGGAATGACGGAAACGTTCGGGGGTGGAGGACGTCATGTTTAGTATCACAAGATATGTATATGGTAAGCAAGTAATGAACAACCATTTCAATAGAAAGAAAGTGTTTACAATGTATGTGTTCACAAAACATAGAATTTATAAACAAATAACAAAACAAGACTTGAAGCTATAATACTCCATCTTCTGAATTCCCAGCACGGGCACCTGTCTAATAGTCTCCTGAGAATACAAGTTATTTGAAAGAGTTGATAAGCAATTAAGCTGGTGAGTTCATAAGATTTTAGTGATGTGAGTAAGTTGTAAAGTGTTGTTTAAAATGTAGATGCAAAATGATGTTGAAAATGTAGTTGTAACATGTAATTGTAAAATGTTGTAAGTCGTAAGTTCTGTTTTGAAAAGTTCACCTGTTCCTCTAGAAAATCCTATATTTCCTACATTGATGAAAGTTTAAGTAAAATGTCACTACAACCCTTTCTATGAGTACTAAATAGGTACAAGCTATATAAGACTCAGAGTAAACAAACAATCGATTGTGCGCATCTGCCCTAAGCTCACTACCAAACGAGGAACAAAAAATAAGGCGGATAGCACACATCCCATTGGTTGTTAGATCATCGTCATATATAACCCTGGTGTAATCACTTGTTACTCATGGAGTTAATTGTAATGGTTCCTTTATATCTAATGGAAAGTTCTTTATGAAAACCCATATTTCTTATTATAAAATGGTGACCATAGTGACTACTTTTATAATAGCTTAGTTTATATTGCTATATATAATCTAATATCGGATAGAAAGTTAATTGAGTGAATCTGTCCTAAGCCCACAACCAAACGAGGAGCAGGAAGTAAGGCGGAAAGCACACATCCAACTACCTATTGGGTATTAGTTTTATATATAAACATGATGTATAAGCTAAGGTATTATAGAGTTACTCACCTAAGGTCCTTCAAATTGTACTGGTTTAATAAAATGGATTAAACCGTTTATTGGGAAGTTCCTAGTTTTGTAAACCAAAAGTACTGATTTTGGAAAGTATGTTCTGTACTAGAAAAACTGTGCTTTGACTCTGTGTCCTAAAACCTGACCCATACCCGGTACCCTTTTGATGAATTAATGTATACTGAGCGTACATATATATAGAATCGGATAGAAAATAGATGGTGAATTCGTTCCAAGTCCACAACCAAACAAGGAACAGGAAATGAAGCGGAGAACACACATCCTATTACCTGTCGGACCCTATTGATATATATATATATATATATATCCTGTGATGTATACATTAAGGAATAATAAGAATAGCATTATTGTCCTTTCTTTTAAACCTAGCCTTCTACCAAGGTGTCTACTGTCAAACGTAGCCTTCTAACAAGGCATCTATTATTATGTACTAGACTTGATTGTTCTGCTTGTCGTTTGTAAAAATGTAAGTACTGTAGTATTGTATATAGTAACTACTATTGTACTAAATGCCTTAACTTGATTATTAAGGTATAATGTGATGGCTAGATCTCATACTAAACGCTCTTCCTGACAAAAGATTCTGGGACCCAAACGCGACCTCTGCAATCAATTGCAAGCCGTGAATATCCACATTAAAATTATGTGATCATGTATACCTAATATAACTATCACCTTTTGTCTAGAACAATGCGTTAGTGATTCATTGGTATAATTAGATCTTGTAATAGTGCCATGTTATAGCATCTTAGTATGTTCGTTCTGTTATAGTATCTTAGTATGTTCTGTTTCTCGTATAGTATGTTTTGTTGTATAGTATGTAGTATGTATGAATAGTATGTACTAGTGTATAGTATGTTCTCTCTGATATCGTGTATTGTATCTAGTATGCACTGAACCCCTAAACTATACCCATTATAGTTTACTAGTATTCTACTTGAACTGTTATTGAAAAGACTCATTTTACTACCAAGTTATGCTTGTACTTTAAAAACGGAGTTTTGTTAAACTATAAAGCCACATAACCGTAAAATAGTTTTTGAAATGTTTTGACTTCTTATAGAAGACATAAGCAACATTTTGAAAAATGTTTATAACAAATAATTAAAAAATTATCATTGTGTTCAACTTGTATCCCCCCCTTTAAAATCATTTAAAACAGTTAAAAGATTCATTACTGGGTATGAACTCACCTAATGTGGGTGACTCAAACGGGTATGCGTGTAAGGATGAGAAGTTCCACGAATGAAGTCCCATGACACAATAGGTCCTAAATGACATATAATGACACATATTGGCATGAATATAGTGCTTATAAACAAGTATATGAAAGGAAACACCTTCCGGGACTAGGAAAACACTTTGAACAAGTGTTGGATTCACATGTGATTCAACAAGGAATGTGAAATGGCACCAAGAAGAGTTTACTACCATGGGTTTATGGCCTAAGGGAGTTTACGGCTGTAAACTCATGGTCAAACATGCATATGTGTTGGTTTGAAAGCTAGGGACACTTTAGGGACTTTTGTTCTACACTTGGTAAGAGAAAGACCACCTCCATTGAGGCTTTTGATGAGTTTACGGCCCAAAGGAGTTTACGGCCGTAAACTCATGGTCATTGTTTTCTTAAGAGTAGTTTAAGGTCCTAATCTCATCCATGAAGGGTCCTGGGTCACTAGCTTTGAATCTAGGAGGGTTTATGGCCAAAATGGCAACCTTAAAGGGGTTTACGGCCTTGGGAGATGGCTTGGCTGTAAACTCCTTTTGTCCTTGTGTTCTTGATGTTTTAAAGTCTCTAATCAGGAGTCCTAACTAGATATGAAGTATAGGGAAGAGTACTTACGATCTAGAAGCTTGAAATGGTTGTTTTCGGCCAAGAACACTAGTGTGTGTTCTTGGTGAAACTTGAAGATCTAAGAAAAAATGATTTCCATGGATGAATCATGAGGATGAAGCTAGTTAAGAAGGATTAACAACTAACTGGAGAAAGAACACTTACGATTTTTGAAGATCAAGTATGAAGATCAGTATGATACTTGAGAGAAAACTCATTTGTTCTTGAGGTGAAAGTGAAAGAATGAAGAAAAGTTGAAGGATATGAACTTATATGGAGGAGTTTACGGCCTACATGAGTTTACGGCCGTAAACTCCATGTTTACAGTCGTAAACTCCACAGGATGGAGTTTAGGGCTTGAATCTTGTATTGTGGCCTTTAGTCGATAAAATCCAACACTTATTCCTTAAGTGTTCTAGGCTAAAACTCCTTAGAAAGACCTTTAACAAGGCTAGAACTAAATACTAATGAGTTTGACACTCAGTTGAGTTGATTGACTGGGCTTTAAAAGTAAAAACATTTCGGGTTGTCACAAATGCCCTTTCGTTTTGGCAGTAGAAACATATGGATTCTCCTGAAATGGTACACGGGACTATCTCAGACTCAGCCTTTCTCTTGCGTACAGAAAACTTTTTTGGACTTCCAATGTTGCCATTTCCCATAGAAGGTTGGGATATTGATTTATCAGACAAAATTTGGTCGACCAGTGCGCAAAATCATTTCTGATTCAGCAGCAATAAGCAAATGAATCAAATCAGTAAGGTTCATGTCGTGGTCCATCATATAGTACTCTCTAAAGAACTTACCATATGATTCTGGAAGTCACTGAGCAGCCAAATTCCTTGAGACATCAACACCTAACAATCTTGTCAATGTGTAACTTCATCTTTAAGACGTATGTACACACAGACTTTCCATCTTTGTGTCTTATTGCCAATAGGGCTTGAGTGACCTTGAACTTTTCATGTTTTTTAAATATGTGGATCAGGGAGAATTATAGGAGGAGGTGGAGAGATGAAGCATGATTTCCATTTCCACAATCCAATCGTGGAACATCATCTTCATGTGGAAAACCTTTTTCCATCGGATTTAGGAAGACCATAGTTATCAGACTTTGACATCTATGAAACGGGAGAAAATTCAAGTTTAGTTGATTGAGTCCTTAATAAAAAAACCCAAATGAGATATTAAGGCTAGGATCCAACACAACATCCTACAAATTGGAAGAGTGATGTCATAATCCAACTTGCAGAACATTTGAAGGTAAGTGAATGACGATTCACTAATTTTCCACCATGAAAAACGAAAAAGGATTTTAAGTTTTAAATGTATTGAAAACTCCTAGATCTTTTGAGATTCATTGAACTTTTCAATGGCATGTTTAAATCTCGATATGCCCCTCGATTTGTGACTGGAATGCCGAGGATTACAAAACAGGGTGTGAATAACCATGCAAATATACATGGTGCCCCCAATGTTACAGTCACCTATTCGATGTGCCGGTTAACCACACACGCTCCATCGGACTATGAAAAACATCGAGTCACCCTTTGCCACCTTTGCTTAGAACCCAATTAGTGTTCCGGTTAACCACACACGCTCCACTAACATCTTAGCAAGAGTACAAAGTGTAATTCCATGGAATTGCATCAATTCACTTTTGCCTAAAGTAACTAAGATTGGGAATTTTTGTAAAACATTTAGCTACTTTATTATTCATCATACTTTTAATGAGGAGAAGATTTTCCCTATCCTACCCGTTCGGCTAATGACCCTCCACCAATCAAGGAAGCGGTGAGTGAGAGTGGACACCCATTAAACGACCATTTTATAGGCCATAACCTTATACCCCCTTATAGATCGGCTTCGTGAATGAGGCCTACTAACGGTAAGACTAGCATTTAAGTTATATATATATATAATACTAGACTTTTAATGTTACACATAGTATAAGGGTGTATTTCACACTTTTAAAATACTAGGTGGTTTAATTTTATAAATTACACTTTTAATTTAATTAAATATAAACCATATCATTATGGATTTATTAACTCTCTTTTAATTATACACTTAATTAATTTAATAAAACCATAAGGTGTAATTTGAACTTTTCAAAATTAGGGTTTTAGAATTTAGACTTTCAAAAATTAAACTTTTAATCAAACAATTTAAATTCCAAAACTTGAGGGCAAGTTTTGAAACTTTTCAAAACAATTAGGTTATAATTATATTTAAAAATTTTCAAAAAATCAAACCTTTTAATTTTAAAATCTTAAATATTAAAACAGTGATTTAATAATTATCCAAAATTAAACAATTAATTTGAATTATTAAATCTTGGAGGATATCTATTAAATTAAACAATTAATTTAACCTAATCCCTTAAATCCCCTAAAATTCGAAATTATGGGATGGGATAATTCAAAATCTTTAATTACCAAATTTAAACACTTAAATGATAATTACAAGATATGGCATTATCCAAATCCCTAGAATTTAGGATCTAATCTTGGGGAAGGAGGCAATTTCGAAATTCAAGGGTTGGATAACCCTAGAATTCGAAATCTTGGAGGCTAAGGAAAGGGTTTTGGAAACCCTCACCAAATTTCAAAATTTAAGGCTTATGAACCCTAAATTCGAAAATCATGCCTTCAGGGTTTATTGGCCATAAACCCTAATATGTCAAATTTATACTTTTGTATAGAAAACTAATTGAAAACAAAAACCAATGGCTCTGATACCACTGAAGGGTAACATACAAACAATCCTATGTGTGCATGCAACCCTAGAGTTGGATCTATGTTATCACTATTAGTTATACAACATTATGAACACATAAAGAAACCTAGCATGCTTCTAGTAATTTCGAAAAACACAAAGAAGGATGAAATACATACCTCTTGTTGTTATATTGTAATAACAACTTGAATCTTAAATCTTCTTGTCTTCGAAAGCAAGTACCACAAGTGTAGTACCTCTAATGGCTCACAAACACCAAGAGAAAATGGAGAGGCAAGAGAGAGAGAGAGAGAGCGGAGGTATGAAATTCGGCTCTAGGAACCCTAGGAATCAAGTTATAGATGAATTTCATATGCCAAGGGATGTTTATATAGGTGTAGGGATTAGGGTTTCAGTCCTTATCCTTATCTGGTTGCTTGCCCACCAAGCAGCCCAAAGGATAACCCTAGAAACCTTATCATGGACGAATTCTAAGGCCTTATCCCCTTGAATTCGTCCGCCCTATCCTATAGGGCATCCATTTCCCTACTTTGCAACTATCACATAATTACAGTTCAGCCGCCCTAGTTTAGTTAACTTCTTTTAATCACAAAATTGATTCTTAATTAATTTTTGACCAATGTTAACTAAATAAATATGATTTCTCCTTTAATATATTATTCATATAATATATTAATAAACCATAATAACCTCTTTCTCTATTATTTCTCCAGTCAAGTTGCTTTGGTGAAGGCAACCCAAAAGGACCATGCACAACCGGGTCAAGTACTTACCAAATATGGTTACAGGCTTAGACACTAATCCAAAAATAATGATAATAAAGAAATAAGATGATTAAAAAAGCACCAATGATTGTTGGGAGATCAAGCACTACCTATTTTCACCAACTCAAGAAATATCTCAAAGAGCAATCACAATGTAGATTACATATCAAATATCAGATCAAACACAAAACCAAAACACACACACAAATGTTTTTTTTTTCTTTTTAAATTGTAGCAATAACAACACATAATTGTTTTTTTTCTTATCAAGCCGAATAATACAAAACCCAAAAAATAGATTTTTTTTTCTTTAGTTATGTGCGCAAATAATAGATTGCAGAAATTTAGAGAATACAAAATCGATTTAATGAGTTCAAACTAAGAGAGGGGGTGTTGGATGTAAGAAGTGTTGGTGGAGGGTGGTACTGGATGTGGCTGTTGCTGGTATTTGGCGGAAGAATCAGCAGTGACATAGGAGAGGAGGAAGGCGACTGAGGCTAAGATGGATGAGGAAGAATAGAATTGACTTCTTTTTGAGGAAACATCAAAGTGGCTCAAAAAATGGGGAGAAGGTGATGAAGATTGGAGTAGAAGGTGGGGATGATGGTGATGACAGTTGACCTGCCGGCTTGGAATTAGGCGGAAAAAAAGGTTGACGGTCCTCCTAGCTGCGATGTCATCATCGCCAACGAAGGGGGGGAAACTTTGGCCCTCATTTGTTCTACAATTGTGGGTAGATTAGAACCATTGTCGGTGAGATATTAGGATGGGAAGAACTATAGAAGACGACATACGATAGGATTATTTAGATGCAATGGGATTTAAGAGAAATTGATCCATTATTTTAGGGATTACAGTTTTGGAATATAATTAATTGTATGTATATAATGACTAAACTACCCTTTATTAGTTAGTTAAATATTTTTTTTTCTAAATTTTGATTGGTTCCTACAACTACACAACAGTTGTCCATCCACATATGAACTTATGGGTTTTTATATTTAAGGTTTCAAATATGATTTTATACATACGAACTTATGGAAAAGTCGAGCATGTGAACTTAGTTCTAGAACTTCTGAACAAATCGAACACATGGTGAACACATGAACACACACATTGTAACATACCAATTTTCACTAAAAAAATCGTTTTAAAATAAGATAGAATACCCCAATCTCATAAATCATAATATGCATAAAATCATTTATTCAATAAGTCAAAACCCCAAAATCAGAGTAAAACATAATAAATGCAGAATCTCAAAACAAGAAGTTGCTGATGAGTGCAAGATCCAGTGACCGCCATTAATGACCATTTGGAAGAAGTTAGGTATGAAATTGATGGCCTTGAAGAAGAATGATTTTTGCAATTACTTGTGAACTTTTGCTTTTCTTTAATTAATCAATACTTTGTTTAGATGTTTTCATACATACATATAATATTTAGTTGTTTGTTTATAATTTAAATAAAAATACATATTTGTAGTTCTAAAAACATATTAATTTGTTTTTTTTTTACATTTTAAATGATTTAAACATCAATATATTTATATATATATATATATATATATATATATATAAAACATAAATACAATATTTGATTAAGCATTTTTTTGTATATAAATACGATTTTTATACATGAATACGTATAATATGAAAAAAATAGTAAGGATAATGGCGTAAAAAAATTATAAACTTAAGGGTAAAAACGAAAAAAAAAACTGTAACTTAAGGATATTTTCGGAAAGTCAATATGTTGGAGGTTTCTCATATCACGGACAAGCCGGATCATGAAGAAGTGGTAAGTGGGCGGGCAAAAAGGGTAACTTGACCTGTTATCACCGGTAAAAGGGTAAACTGAAATATTCTTGAAAAATGTAAAGGGTAAAAACAAATATAAAATCCAGCTTTGGGCAAATCTGATAATACCTAAAAATTCAATAGTTTTTATAATATTATCCTTTTTAACTAACATGATCCCATTTGAAAGGATATTGACCCTACCGAGTCAATTAGCTAATGCATTGCTAATCATTAGGCTTTTAGTATTGCAAATTCTAAACTACTACACAAACTTCTACCTATCATGTTAAAGATAGACCTGACAAAACATGACACGACACAAAAACCCAACATGAACCCGACACAAAATTAGCGTGTTTGGGTTAGAGATTTCGACACATTTATGTAAACAGGTTGACACGACACGATAATCAAATGCGTAGGGTTAGGGTCAAGACTTTCAACTTGAAGAGGACTCAATTATGACCCATTTAATTATATATTATTTATTATAAATTCCATACTTTTATAAATATATTATAGATTATAGACTTTTAAACTTACTATAAATTTTGTCATTCTATCTCCTAACTTGAGTGTTTCCCTTTTTCCTTTTTGCCTCCATAACTCCTACATTCCAACCTTTAAAATTTTTCAAGTCGACATGAACAACATATTTACAAGATCTAAACCTTAACCCGAAACCCGACACAAAAATAAACGAGTTGACACGATACGACACGATAATTAAACGGGTTGAGGTATGGTCAAACTCTTTCAACCCGTTTAATGTATTAACACGACACGAACCCGACACGACACGAGACGTTTGCCAGGTCTAGTTAAAGACCCACATCCGACAGTTAAGCAATGCAATCACGACATCCTTCTATTTTATTTTAGCAAATGAAAATAAAACTAGGAATGTATCCCCATGCTACGCATGGGTTGGGGAGTTTCATAAGGGGGTGATTTGTGGAATGTTGAAATATATATTGAATAGTATTCTTAAATAAATTTATAATACACTTCAATAACATAAATCATAGAAAATTTAAATAGTTTTTCACCATTTTAAGTCTACTCATCATGTGAGAACGACATACCATGGTGAGTCTGTTTATAAGCGCACACTTTATACTCTACCTGAGATGTATGCATTCATCTTACCATAGCAAAACCATATACTACTTTTTCCATCTTTTCCTTAACAAAAAATAATAATAATAAATAAATAAAAACTTGCAATATTTAGAAATGATACAACTTCAGGATAACAACTTCAATATCAACAAAAATTCGGAAAAATTCATATTTTACCTGAATACCAATGTATGTGGAAGCCTACTTGACATCGACATATAGCCAAGGGTTCTTAGATTAAAAAAAACAACACCAACCTCTTCCATATTCAATTCTATACCTGCGAGGTCAAACATTTGATCAACACGATGACTTCAAGGTTATTATGGTCATTTTACATAATTTACCAACAATTGGCATGAAAGATTCTATCATCTTTATAGACCAAGAAAGAAATTACAAAAAATCAACAAAGAACATTTTCGTTATTTTACATCGTCTATATTCCAATTCCTTGAACTGATTTGTAAGGATAAGCAAACAAATCACAGTAATATGACGCTGATGTTTTTCAACAATTTCTTCTAAATTTTTTTGTTATTTTGTCATTAGTGAGAGATGTTTATAACATTTGGAAAGTAAATAGGACTAAAGTAATCTACAAAACTCTTATACAAACTGCCATTCAATTTGAAGAGTTGATGAAAATGAGGTTATAAGTATCATACTAATATAGTAGAAATGCATTTTTTTTACCTATAATAACAATGTACTTACACTCTACCTACTAATATGGGCATTGTACTTTATTGGTTACATATTAAAGTAAACTGCTATTACGAATTATATTTTTCTTTTATCTATAATAAAGGTAAGTATGTTGCTATTATGGTTGAATAGACGTGTATAATTAACATATTATAGTTTTTGCCTAAAAATGATAAAATGTTGTAATTTGAATCTCTTTAGGGATGACACCATGAAGATATGTTTTGTATGAACATAAAAACGTCTATCTTTTTTTGTTTCCTGTAGTGAATGGCCTTTCATAGCTTTTAAAAACAACAACTGCGACTTGAACCTAAAAAAGATAAAGAAAATGATTACATATAGTAAAGTTTATGGATTTGATGAAAAAAATGCACCTTGGCCTTAACGAAGTCAATCTAAATTATTATTTTGGACAAACATGGGCCTGCACAGAAATTTAAGTTACAATTATCAAAACTCTGAACCTGAAGTTAGTATGATCTGAATTTTAAGGAAAAAAATACAGAAAATATACATAAACATACCAAAAACATACATTTCACCGTCTTTATGTCCAAATCTGATTTCTTTTGAGCGGGTTTGACATTTCTTGAAGCGATTATAATTTTTTTTCCTTCAAATTAAAAAACAGAAAACAAAACATTAAAATGATAGTAACATTGCCATATTATTTATAAACACCATACAAACAAAACATTAAACATTTTAAATAGTGATACTAAGAATCATGGTTTCCTAAATTTCTACAAGTATTTTTAATAATGAAATGTCATTGGATAATATAGATATTTCTTTTATTTTGAATCAAAAATACTTTACGACAAATACACATTAAAACATGAAATATGAACTTAAAATAAAAACCACTTTTGATTAAAAAAAATCCAGCCAAGTATTTGCCATTTTTAGTTATTTATAGAGTAAGAGCCGATTACACATTGAAATGCAACAGAGTGAAAAAAGTTTTTATCAGTATCCACCTTCAGTAACAACCGTTAATAAATTAATCTTACAGAAATCCAAAGATTCTTAAAAGAAATCATTTTTTTTTATTTTAACATTGTCGTGAACCTGTTAATTTCATCAGTGATGCTAATTTGACAACTACATTCCTCTTTAGCTCTACAATGGTGTACCTTGTGACAAATCTGCAAAGGGGTGATATCAGAATTTGACAAATCGGAAAAACAAATGGGTAATTTATTTAAATAAAAATTAGATTATAATTTTTATTATTAGTTCTTTGTTTTATTATATATATATATATATATATATATATATATATATATATATATATATATATATATATATATATATATATATATATATATATATATATATATATAGGGTTTAGGTCATTTTTGGTCACTTAACTTTTGGTTTTGTGCTCATTTGGTCACTTAACTTTTTTTAAGTTTTAAAAGGTCATCAAATTTTTGGCTTTGTGTTCATTTAGTCAGTTAACTTTTGTTTTGGTCACATTTAGTCACCAAACTTTTAAAATTGTGTTCATTTAGTCACTAAACTTTTAAATTTTTTTTAAAAGTTTAATGACTAAATGTGCACAATTTTAAAAGTTAGGTGACTAAATGAGCATAAATCTAAAAGTTGGGTGACTAAATGTGACCAAATCAAAAGTTAAGTGACTAAATGAGTACAAAATTAAAAGTTTGATGACCTTTTAAAACTTAAAAATAGTTAAGTGACCAAATGAGAAAAAAACCAAAAGTTAAGTGACCAAAAATGACCTAAACCCATATATATATATATATATAATTTAAAAAAAAAAAAATCTATTTTGACATTTTATTTAAATATATTGTTTAGTATATTTTTATTTGACATTATGTTCGAATAAATACTTTTACATTTTTTTATTTCTTGTTCGAATAAATCTTTTTAATGTTTTTTTGACGATTTGTTTGTTTACATTTGTTAAAGATTTCATCGCCACTATAATCGTAATATGTAATCTAATTCAAATATTTAACAATATAACACACAAAAACAATCGATCGTTCATCAGTCATCTAATATAACTTCATCATGGGTACAATCATTATTAAAATGGTTCATGTACATATTTGTTTGTCTTTCGTATAAAGTATCCCATCCAGATGCATGATCATACCTTAAAAGAACTCATATTACATTAAATTTTGAGCTTTTTAAATTGATTACTTGATGTTTAAATGTCGTAAAAATAAACTCAACAAATAATATTCCAAATAGCTTAAGAAATCTTAGAAATATTATAGCCTTTTTAATTGCTTATTATTTTTTTCGTTTTGTACTGCTTAATTGCTTATTTAATATACGTCTGAATATTAATAATATTTATAAAAACTTAGAAATTTACAAGTTATTATGAAAAGGAAATCCCACAATACATGATAAGCCTTAACATTTTGAGGTAGTCTGAAATATAAAGCTTGGCTTCGAATTACAAGACCCTTTTGACACTAATCTCCTACCAAGTTATGAACCCCAAACTTATTATCATACCAAATTGACAGAATAATCATCACTTAAATTAATTTTCCATAAAGTTTATTTTTATTTATTAATTAAGGAAAATTGTTGGAGAAACAGTGTGAAAGAAACGTAATAAAACAATGTATCATATAACTAAAAAAGAATGTAAAGTATAAAAAACATAGTAAGACAATGTATAAAATTAAAACTGGAAAAGATCCTAATAGGTGTGTCGGGGAGTAAAATAAAAGTAATAATATAAGTACTAGTTATGATACTTATTTATTATATGGGTTTATTCAAACAAATAAACAAACATAAAGATCTAACAATTTAGAAAATCTAAATTTATAAGAAAAAAAGTAAGATATTAATTATTAAAATTGAAATTTTTATTTATATTGTATTAATGAAATGGATATACATTTATTATATTTAAGTATTATATGAAATTCAATAAAATAAAAAAAACTACAAAATAACAATAGATATAATTTAATTTAAATTTACCACAAAATGACATATGACATAATGCATAAGAGGATGATAAGTGATAAATTTACTTTCATTTATTAGGAATGATAAAGTAATTAAATATGAAAAAATATATTAATAAATATTAAGCAGTTAAAAATAAAATAGTTAAATTGACTTTCACTGATTGGACACTTACGGGAAACCAAATACTAAACACCCAAATAGGAGGTTTATTTATGATTACCCAAAATTTAATATTTGACTATTAATTTTTTGTTTCTTTATTAAATTCATCATTAAATACAATTAATCAAAATCATCAATAAATGCAATTAATTAAATTCATCGATAAATGCTATTAATATTAAAAACTTTAAACTTATGTTCTATATAACTTGACCTGCACTACATATAATATATCAATACCTCTTTCTTTCTCTCCCATTTCTCATTTTGTTGATTGAAAGAGAATAAGGGTTATCCTTTGAACATCAGCATGATGAAGTCATTGATTCGCTACACATTCCTTGTGTTTCTCATCATCGTAGGTAACATCTATTAACTCTCTTCTCTTTGATTAAAAAAAGTTAAATACAAATTCATGAAAACAAGGGTTAATACCCTCCGTGTGTTGTTCAAAAAAAATTGTGTAATTTTTTACGAAAAACATTTAAAAAATCAGTTTAAAAATTGTAAAAAATTTTTTGGGGGAAAATTGTATAAAAGATTATATCAAATTCGAAAAAAAAACCTACTAAATGTTAGATGAAAATTATAATAATGTTGGATCAAAGTTGTTAAAATTTTTTATGAAATAAATTAGTATATAAAAAAGAGTTAAGTCGTAAAAAATGTTGGGTTAAAGATCGAAAAAAGTTTGTATAAAAAATTTGGGATATCAAGAGGTGAGAATAAGAAGAGGAATCAAACACCGGCCAAAGGATTGGGGAGGGACTTCACCACTGCGTCAATGTCGGTTTTACTTATTATTTGCTGAAATTTTAATAATAACAATAAAAGGATATTAAATAATAATAATCATAAAACATTATTATGAAGTTGTTATTTCGTGTATATATATATATATATATATATATATATATATATATATATATATATATATATATATATATATATATATATATATATATATATATATATATATATATATATATATATATATATATATATATATAGTCATGAATTTTGTTTCTTAACAATTACCATATATAGTAAACAATATAAAACCATTATTTTTTACTTTTTAGCATTAATGAGTTTTTTATGGTGATTTGTTGTGATAAAAGTGCAAGCACTTAATAGAAAACATGTATTTTGGTTTGGTAGATTTATCGACTATTTAAATGAGCATTATTTATAGTCCAACAATATTATTTCAATTCAAGTGGTTGAGGGGTTAAATCTTATATGATATTGTAATTTAATTTAGGAATTGATTAGAATGTGTATGTCGTTATAAAAACTAATTATTATCATATGAAAAATCATACATGATTTCCAAATTTGTAGGTATTGAATCGCTCACGGCCCAAATTTGTGGTGACGTCCATTTTTTAGCACCATGCGAAAAATATACATGTATCCATGTATGTGAAAGAGTACATGGATATAATTCCCATGGAATATGCAGAAATGCAGTCACATGTAAATGTTTTTATGACTGTTATCCGAAGGATGAGAATCATAGCAGTCGTGAAGACTCTCGTCTACTTTCTCACCCTAATGGTGCCCCTCGCAATTCTCCTACTGTAAATTAAGAATAACAAACTATAATGTTTAATCGCTACAACTATTACTTAGATTTATTAATATATTGCTTAGCTATGTGAGATATTATGATATGCTCAATTGATTGATGACAACTATCTCCATGTGATTATTAAAGCAAATAATTAGTAATTAACAAATGAAACATATCACACACATTCTCTTTTTGTTGCCCCGCACCCAAAAGACTAAAAGCGGCATTGTCCCAAGACGATTTGAGGCCCTAAGAAAAATAAAAAAAATAGGCCCTTCGTAATAGATACATAGATATAATCTTTTTTGGTAAAGGAGGGCGGCACCTCCAAAATATTTTATTAATTAGAATAAAAATTAATACAATTGAAGGTTGGGGAGTCCCCACCTATGGAAAGGAAAAAACTTTGAGATAGGCCAAGAACCCAAACAACCTACAACTATAAATACAAAACAAAAAAATAAAAAGGTTATAACATGATTTGAACCTTATTACATAAACATAACAAAGAAAAACTAAAAATATTTACATTTACAAGCATTTTGAGAAGCAAATTCATCATAAATAGTATCAATGTGAAATTTGTCCAACAAATCTTTGTTGATGCATAACATAGCCAAACCACTCAATCTTTTTTTGTGACATAGATGATCTTAAATAACTTTTTAATGGCTTTAATTTTGAAAAATTTCTTTCTACTATGCTACAGGTATAGTTAATAATATTCGATATGCAATGAAAAGATTTGGATAACAATCTTCAGTTTTAACAAACTCTAGAATTTCAACAATAGACATAAAAACTTTTGGCAAAGTTATTTGCAATACTTAAAGTTCAGAAAACAAACAATTTGAATCTACATCACACAAGTTATTATGAGAAAACTGTCTTGTGATATCAGTACAACTTTTTTTTGAATGACTTTAACTTTTTTGAATCATATAAAAATCCAAAAATATTTAAAAAATCGTTAATTGCTCAAATCTACTATTTAATGAAACAATTGGCATACCAACAACAGCCATAAAATATTTAATTCTAAACGATTCTTCGGTTGACTGTAATTCTTGTACATTATCAATTTCATTAAATTGTCTTTTTCTACTAACTTGGCGTCTTATTCAAAATGTATGTTTGACATAGGCAAATCCTTTATTTCTATATTTCTCAAAGAACAACATTATACTTTTTAATTGCTTAATGGTGGCATTAATACACATAGATTTAGTTTGTAACTTTTTACTTATCATATTAATAGCAAATAAAATACCATACCAGATTATTATACCAGGTAAATTCATAACTTTCTATGGAACTAACTAAACTTTCTGCTTCATTTTTTGATTTAGCACCATCACATGATTTACCTAATGCAATCAAAGCTTCTCTTATTTGAGGAGCTCAAAACCTAACAACTTTAACACTCTTAATTCTACTTTCCCAATGTGTATTAGATAAACATAAAACAATTAAATTGTGAACATTTTGAAGTAGTATTTTCCATCTATTAGTAGAACTCGACAATAATACAAATATGTGTTGCAAAACTCCAAAAAAAGAAATAACTTTAGCATGTGAATGAGCCATATCACTAACTATAAAATTAAGACTATAGCGAGCATATGACATATACAATGCTCTCAGATTAATTTAAAGTATTCATTTTTGAACCCCTTGGTGTTTCCCTTTCATGTTAGAACCATTATCATAAGTTCTCCCTCTTATGTCAACAATATTAATACCAATTAATTTAATTGAATTTAATAATTCTTTAAATAGTCCTAAACCATACGTATCATCCACCTTCAAAAATTATAAAAATTATTCGTCAAATTTTATTTTGTTAGTAGATATGTTCACACATCGAATAACTCGAGTCATTTGTTCTTGGTGGCTTGTACAATCAATAATCATAGGAAAATATTTTGCCTCTTTAATAATTTTTATTGTGGAATTTCTAACGTTATGAACTAAAATAGAAATTAGTTCATTTTGGAAATTGTGCCCTAAATAATGATTATGAGTTTCATGATTTTCTATGCGTTTAGGATCTTGCATTACACTGTCAAATTCTATCATGATTTGAATTTCTTCTTTAAAATTACCATTATTATCTTGATTACGCATCTTGTTAGACCCTCGAAAAGTCAAATTGTATTTTAGTAAATATTTCACGTCGTAAATTAATCTTATTAAAACAACTTACAACAAAAACAATAAACTTTATCTACTTGTTTAGAATAAATTTACCATTTTCGATCACTTCTTTGACCATTATTTAGCTTTCTAGTATAAGCACCATAAGAAAAATGTCTAGATAAACTATCTTCAGGAAACACAAGACTTAATTCTCGAATTTGTCGTTTTTCAACTAAAATTCCCCTTAATTTATTGTCAATATTATGCAAATTACTTGGATCATAAATATTTAAAGGAGGAACAAATTGATGGCCATTTTCATTCATATCATTTTCATTACTAGCCTTATTTTTATTACCAATTTCATTATCATCAAAGTTATTTTCATCCTCATTAGTGACAATATATTCATTATCAATTTCATTCTCATTAGTGTTATTTTCATCCACATTAGTGAAAATATTTTTGTTATCAATTTCATTCTCACTAGTGTTATTTTCGTTCTCATTAGTGATATTATTTCCTTTATCAATTTCATTCTCATTAGTGTTAATTTCATTATCATTGTGACCATTTTAATTCTCATCCTCCTTAATAAATGAAGGTTTTTTTGCCACATGTCAATCTCTTATGAGTTTTGACACTTGTCATTTTATGTTATTTTTAAAATAAATAATATACACATGTCAATTTATGGTTTTTTTTTTTCAATTTTTAAATTAAATTAAAAAGCTACATAATCTTATACTTATATATGTAAAGTATCAAATGTAATAAATATTATAATAAATTGCAATTCATATGTTTCTTTTTTCTTATTTTAAAATTTTATTTTAAAAAATACTTATTATTTACATTTTAATATTTTATTTTCTTTAATCAACCCATGTAATACACGGATTTACATCTAGTCTACTATAATAAATGAAGGTTTTTTTTGCCACATGTCATCTTTTCCTTCATTTAGACACATGACATTTTCTAGAATTTTTAACTTTTCTATTTTCCACTTGTCATTTTATTGTATTTTCATTTTATTAAATAAAAATTCCACATTTAATATATAAGGTAATATATATGTAAGGTATTTATTAGAAAGGGTTTATAAATGTAATGTATTCAATATATTAAAGCCTCATTAATTTTAATAATTCAAAATTTTTCTCATTTTTCGTATAAATTCAAAATTTTCAAATTGTTAAAATTTTATATTTAATTTTTTTTAAATAAACTCATCTAATACATGAGTCTCACACCGAGTTTGTAATATTTTCGTGTTCAACTGAAACATTGGAATTATTTACTTTTTTTTATAAATTTATCCATGGAAACTTTTTAAGCTTGTTCATCTTGTTCTATTTTTTTGTTTCTTTTTTCTTTTTTCTTTTTTCTAGATAGATGTTTTCTTGGAAATATATTAGAATCTTTATAGTCATTATATATGGAATTTTTATTTAAATAAAACAATGATAAAATAAAGATTATTAAACAAAGCAAATTATCAATGGAAAAAGTTAAAATTCAACCCTTATACTTTATAATATTATAAGTTAATATATATATATATATATATATATATATATATATATATATATATATATATATATATATATATATATATATTTATTTATATATATATATATATATATATATGTATGAATAAGAACAAGTCGTTTTACCGTTAGTAGGCCTCATTCGCGAAGCCGGTCTATAAGGGGGTATAAGGTTGTTGCCTATAAAATGGCAGCTTAATGGGTGTCCACTCTCACCCACCGCTTCCTTGATTGGTGGAGGGTAGTTAGCCGAACGGGTAAGACAATGACTTTAATTCTCATTAAAAGTATAATGATTATTATAAAGTAACTAAATGCTTTATAAATTCACAATGTTAGTTACTTTAGGAAATTGTGAATTTGGTGCTAACCCATGAAATTACACTTTGCACCTTGCTTAAGTCGTTAGTGGAGCGTGTGTGGTTAACTGGAACGCTAACTTGGATTTAACAAGATTGGCAAAGGGCGGCTTAAGGTTTATCATAGATCGGTGGAGCGTGCGTGGTTAACCGACACATCAATTAGGTGATAAACATTAAGAGTACCAAGTAATTTGCATGGTTATTCACACCTTGTTTTGTGATCATCGGCATCCCAGTCACAAAACTTGAAGGGCACAATCGAGATTGAAACATGTCATTGAAAAGTTCAATGAATCTCAAAAGAATCTAGGAGTTTCAAAAACCAATTAAAACCTAATAATTCATTTCGTTTTTCGTGGTGGAAATTGGTGAATCGTCATTCACCTACCTTCAAATAGTTTATATCTTGGATTACGCCATCCCTATTCTAAGTTATAAAAATTATGTTGGGTCCTAGCCTTAACGTTACATTTGGGTGTCTTATTAAGGACTATCTTTATATCAAATCTAAAAGTTATTTTTTTTTTCAGATGTCTTCCAACAATGCTGCTTCTGGCTCAAACCCTACCGACTCCTTCTCTCTCATGAACCTTTGTGGGAGAGACATCTTTGATGAGACTAATTTCAATGATTGGATTAGGAACATAAGGATGGTCACTCGCTATGAGGACAAGGAATATGTCCTTGACAAGGAGCTGAAGGATCTTGATGAGTCTACTGCTACTCCCGAGGAGATCGCTGACTTTAGGGCACATGAGAGAGATGCTACCAAAGTGGCATGTATCATGTTGGCCACAATGACAGCCGAGCTCCAAAAGTCCTATGAAGACTTTTATCCTTTTGAGATGCACCAGGATCTGATGGACAGATACCATCAGAGTGCTCGTCAAGAGCGATATGAAATAATCTCATCCATGATAACAATCCAAATGAAAGATGTTGAACCCATCATGGGCCACATGCAGAAAATGAAAAGGTTTGTGAACCGTCTGCTGAAGTTGAATGTGAACTTTACAGAGGAGTTGGCAATTGACATCATATTGCACTCCCTACCTTTTTGTTATGATCAATTCTGAATTACCTATCACATGAACAAGGAGGAGGTTACACTCAGCAAACTTCAAGGACTTTTGAAGACCGCCAAAAGTGGTCTTAAATGTAAATCGGTTGTAACTACTCCTACTCCTACCGCAGCCCCTGTTCTGTCTATCGGGCAAGGTAGATGGAAGAAAAGGAAGAGCCCTTTAAAGGGTACCAAGGGAAAGTCTCTTGATGGATCCTCTTCAAGTAGAACCATAAGTGGTTCTGTCACTCCTTCTGCCAACCCTAAAGAGGTTGAATGCTTCTATTGCCATGAAAAGGCGCACTGGAAGCGAAAATTCTCAAAGTACTTGCAAGATGTTAAGGATGGGAAAGTAAAACCCAACCATGTAGGTATTTACACTATATTGTCTAATAACTCACCCTATTCTAGTTCTTGGGTCCTTGATACAGGTTATGGTATTCACATATGTTTTGATATGCAGGGACTTAGAAGAAGTGAGAATGTGGAGCATGGGAAGATAAAGTTAATCATGGGGAATATGAAAGTTTCACCTGTCACCAAGATTGGAGTTTATTCTTTGTTGCTAAGTAGTGGGTTAACATTAGAATTGAATAAATGTTGTTAATTGTCTGAAATGGAGAGAAATATTATTTCCTTTCACGGCTTGTACAAACAAGGATTTGCTTTTTCATTTGATAATGAATGTGGTGGTATTAATGCTTTCTATAATAATGTTCTTTATTTTAAAGCATTACCTTGTGATGGTGTATATGAAATTGTGTCGGTTGTAGATAACCTAGGAAATAATGTGTTGTGTATCGATTCTTCCACTAGCTTGGATAAAGCATCATTATGGTATTGTCGTCTTGGACATGTGAGCAAGAAACGCATAGGCCAACTCCAAAAGGATGGAGTCTTGGAGTTATTTGACTTAAAGTCGGATGATAGTTGTGAATCTTGTTTACTTGAAAAAATGACAAAGCCACCCTTCACTGGTACTTGTGCTAGGGGTGAAGGTTTGTTGGATCTTATACACACAGATGTGTGTAGACCCTTGAGAACCGTCACAAGAGATGCTAACCGCTTCTATGTGACTTTTACTGATGATTACAATAGATATGGTTATGTCTACTTAATCAAGCATAAGTCAAAAACCTTTGAAAAGTTCAAAGAGTTTAAACAGGAAGTGGAGAATCAGCTGGGCAGGAACATAAAGATGCTTCGATTCGATCGACATGGTGATTATCTTAGTATAGAGATCCTTGACTATCTTAAGGAATGTGGGATTGTCTCACAATTAACACCTCCTAGAACACCACAACTTAATGGTGTGGCTGAGATGCGTAATCGAACCTTGTTGGACATGGTTCATTCCATGATGAGTCGAGCTTCACTACTAATCTTATTTTGGGGTATGCCTTAGAGAATGTCGCCCATATACTTAATCTAGTCCCTACCAAAAAGGTTGCCAAAATACCTCACGAGATCTGGATTGAGAAAGTTTACAATTTGTACTCAATCAAGATTTGGTGTTGCGAGGCTTTCGTGAGGCGTGAGACTCACGATAAGCTCGAACCTCGGAGTGAGCGGTGTATTTTCATCGGCTATCCACAGAAACCCTTTGGTTACCTCTTCTATAGACCCAGTGATAATGTGGTCTTTGTAGCAAGGAGATGAGTCTTTTGCAAGAGAGAGTTCATAAGTCAAGGAAACAGTGGGAGGCAAATTGACCTTCAAGAAATTCAAGAGTCAAGTGGTGAAGGAAACACAAACCCTAGCAATCAATCTGAGGAGGAAACTCCTGTTGATCCAACTGACGATTCTGTACCTCTAAGGCATTCCACGAGAGTTAGGAATGCACCTGAGCATTACTATGGTTTCCATAGTACTACGGAAGGTGATATACTTATTAGTGATAGTACACTGGTAAGTTTGGATGAACCCAACAGCTACACGGAAGCCATGGCAGGCCCCAAGTCTGCTTAATGGAAAGAGGCTATGGACAGCGAGATACAATCCATGTATGACAATCAAGTTTGGAATTTGGTTGACAATGTAGCAGGTCGTAAGATAGTCGGGTGCAAATGGATCTTCAAGAACTCTGCCCACGTCAGCCCCGAGTCTCCAAAGTAGGTTCCTGACGTACTGGCACTGCATACTCCCATGGAAGTCCTTTTGCGTACTTGTCGATTTTCATCAGCTCATCCGGAAGAAGACGTAGGGTGAACCCCATCTTCTCTATGAAGTTGTTGGTGTATTCATCAATAGACATGCTTCTTTTCTTCAAGGTAAGGAATTGGTTTTCTAGCTCGAGCAAATTTTGGGCTGAGCAGTACTTACGTTTGAACTGCACCAAAAACTCTGCCCACGTCAGTTGCAGGGGCTCATTGGGGCTTAGAGTCTTCCCCACAGTGTTCCACTAACGAACCGTGCCTCCTCTGAACTGGCGTACCGCAAACGTGGTTTGTAGTTTGCCTCTGCAAACCACACGTCATGAAAGCTAACTCCATTTCCGAGATCCAATCCATGACCCCGATCGGATCTTCCTTTCCAGTGAAAGTCGATGGCTTGCAAGTCAGAAAATCCTTGTACTTGCATCCATTCCTTTCGACTCCGTCATCTTGGTTGTTTTGTCGAACTATTGCTGGGTTGACTTGACCAACAGTTTCACTGTAGTTCCCCTCCTCAGTCTGCCCTTCGTTCAACTCAGGCTGTTCGATCTGTATGGTCGCTTCCTCTCGATTTTGTTGGAGCAAACATCTGGTTTCCTCCATTTGACGATCCAACATTGCCTGGATCATCGCTTGCACTCCGGCCATCGTTATTGGCTCAGCAGCGGCCACCACAACCAGTATTTGCTTAATCACTGGGGGCTGATCTCGGTTCCCATTTTCATTCACGTTTCTGCTACGGGTCCTTGCCATCTTGATCTATACGCCGAATAAGGTGAATCTAGATCTTTATTTAGGATTGACGTTTAAATCATCCTTATCACCCCGAAACGTTTATATGGTAGTTCTAATATCGTAGTTAAACGCTTAGAATCCTAAACACATAAGGTTTCCAGATCCGGTCGGCAATAGACCGTAGATCCCAACAAATAACAGCATATCAGGCACAAGCATAAACATAAAAGCATTTTAGGCACAATCCCTAAAATAATCTACTGCTCACACCTCACAATCATCGCTTAGCATTCTAAGTTTAAGTCTAGAAATAAATCCATATTCCTAGTTCGCTTAAACTAATGCTCTGATACCAACTGCGACATCCCCATTTTCACGGCCAGAAAAGACCGATTTTTTTATGCTTTATAAAAATCAGACTACCTCTTTTAATAAAAATGTTGCGGAATTTGTTCCCAGAAAAACATGTTAATTGCGTTATCAAAGAATTTCTAAAGAAATGTATTTTTTTATTCACTTTTAAAACATTTGGGATGTCATCGTCAATACAGAAACATAAGCATAAACAAAACTTACAAACCTGGTGAGTACATAGGGTTTTCAACCCACAATAATATAATTATTATATTTAAACATCAAACAATCAAACCAATTACCCATTCCCATTATCTTCTTAATGATTTACCCTAAGGATCAGCTAAACCTTGTTCTTTCATTCCTAAGGATCATCCTAAGGAGACAACATGAAGTCCATTATTGCCAATGACACAGTGGTCAAGCGCAGCTGCTAATATTATCGTGTAGGCGCAGCTGCCAGAATTGGGACATTTTCTATGAGGCGCTTCTGCTGGTATTGACCTTTAAACACTACTGTCATGGTCATAAGGCTCCATATTAGGAGCAGCTGCCGATACTGTCCTTAGAGCGCAGCTGCTAGGACGTTTATCGTAGATCTAAATCATCTACGGGTTGTGGCGCAGCTACCAGTGCTCATCTATAGGGTACTAGGTCCATTGCTGCCAATGTTTACCTATAGGGCACTAGGTCCATACTACTAATGTTCCTCTATTTCAGCTTTTATCTCCCATCATTCATATACCCATGTTTTACCCAACATATTTTGTAGATATAAAATACTTTATATAGTTTACAACATTTAAAACATGTATAAAATCATTCATCCATCATAGACAACAAGTATTCTGACAATATGCACACACAGCACGTAATTTATATTAAAATACTTCATATCTATGTGTAAGATGAAAGGGACTATGCACTCACCTGATAAGGTGGTGACTCGGCACTCGGACAACACTTCGTTATCTCAAAACAATTTCCCTCGACAAAACCTAGTATCAACACCACTAGGGTTTTGTCTAACGATAATCGCGACAAATTAATAGTCTGACTATTATTACTATTATATAGGCGTTAAATAACACTCAATATAACTCATAATAATAGCCCAAATAATTATTTTAAGGACCTAATGACATTACTATAATTATTTGAAAGCTATATTAAAAGTTGCGTAAGCGTAGCTTACTTACAGCGGATTGTAAAGAAAACCGGGCTTTGCTCGGAGCAGCGTTTCCGAAACTGAAAGACCCTTTTTCTCGGGACTCCGGGAGCCTCGGGGCTTCCCTCGGGTGCTAGGGGTTTTACCTAGGGTTTAGGAGGGTTTAGAGGACTCAGAGAGAGAAAGAAACTAGAGAGAGAAGTGAGAAATGTGTGAAAAATTCGGAACCCTCGCCCCCCTTTTATACCCAGCGAGGCCTCAGATTACGCTGGACATAGTCCTTGGCTACGCTGGGCGTTCCTCGGATAAGGATGCCAGCTCGCACCAGCTGGCTCGCACCCACTCTCGAACCCGGACAAGATCAAGTACGCTGGGCGTACCCAGTTTCGGACGCTGGGCGTAATGCGAGACTTCGTGGCGATCATCGGATGCGAGGCTGTGCTCAGCAAGCAACTGCTGGGATTTGGCCACGTCACCACTTCCTTGCAAATTTCACAATTTTCCTTCCCGACTTCTAGGAATCATACCTTTCGCATACGAGCTCCGTTTTCGACGTTCTTTATATCCACGTGTAGTTGGGAACGTACTTTACAACTTTCGTTTAGACTATGTCGGCTAATTTTGAATTTATTTTAAAAGTTATATTATTAACAGGTCGGGACAGGATTGGTCCGTTAAAAATTCATAACTTCTTCATCCGATGTCCGTTTTCACCCATCTTTTTCTCATTACGCTACTCTTAACGAGATCTCCGATTCTCATTTAGGTCGTGTCAGCTAAAAACCGCTCGATCAATTATTCGAATTTTGGGTTGTACACTGCTAATTCAAAACTTTGAAAAATCATAACTTCTTCATACGAAGTCAGATTTAGGCGTTCTTTTTATGGACGCTCTCGGTTTAATGTATTCTACGACTTCCGTTTAGATCGCTAAGGCTAAATCTCGCTATATCGTTGTCACAACTAGGAATTTGAAGCCTTGTAAACATAGAACAATGATAACAAATGTGAACCAACAATGTGAAAGCATTTAAGATGCTTATTCAATAACAACAAAATTTCAATCAAACACTTCATACATGCATTCCAAATAGCCAACAAACAATTGGAAACCCTAGAAATCCTTGTTTAAGTCCATTTGGGACTAGGATTTCCTTATTAGGCCCAATGGACCAATAAGCTTCCAATTGGACTATTTTGGGCTTAGAACTCTTGTATGGGCTCTAATTGGACCCACTTTCATTTATTTTAATATTTGGGCCATATAGGGCCTAGAATGAAATAAAATACTTTAATGGACCTCATTGGGCCATAACTAACCTAATTAGCCCTAATAGGTCATAAAAATCATATTTATATTTATTTGGGCCAAAAATCACTCAACATAGCCATACAATTTGGGCTTAAGCATTTAAGGCCCAAATACTCTTTCTTCCCTCTCCATTCTCGGCCCAAGCCCAATCCATGAAGAAGAGTTGACTTATGCTTGCCACCTCATTTTTACATGGAGGTTATCCATGCAATTGACCCAAATCTCCATGCACCATCTCATCAAAATCTCTCTTCTTCCTCTCTTTCTTTTCTTCAGCCGAGAGCAAGAGAAACACACACACTTCACAACTAAATTTCTCTCTAAACCAATCAAGAATCATCCACTCTCCTTCATCCAAAAATCTCGAAATTTCTTGTGTTTCAAGAGGCTTTCACCAAGTAATTCATCATCTAAGGTAAGTTGATGACAAATCTATGATCTAACTCACTTCTTTTCATCAAAAATCATTTCTTAATCCATTCAAACTCATGATCTTGCATCTTAGAGCACACTAAGTTCGAGATCCATCCAAGGAACTTGCTAGGGACGAAAATAGTACCAAACTTCTCCAAATCTTCTTCAAAACCGAAACCACACTCAAGGTGAGCTTCATACCCCCTTTCTTTTTGGTTTTTATGAGTTTTATGGGGGAGAATACAAGAAAATGTGTAGATCTATGTGTATATGTATGCTATGTGTGATTTGATGCATGTATGTGTGTGATTTCTTGTGTATTGTGATGAATATGTTACCAAAAGGGTGTAAACCCGAGATCTAAGACAAGAGAAAGGAAATAAACATAACTTAAGCTATTTTACACTAAACAAGTCAAGAAAAATAAGTTGATAAGGCTGTGATGAACATACTATAACATAAAACCCATTTTTGGGCTTAAAATGTCAAAAATACAAACTTGGGGCAAAAATCAACAAGTCACGGTTTCTTGAAGGTTAAAAGGGATCAAAACAGTTTCTATAAATATTTTTCTGAATATTGGAAATTTCAAGGGACTTAAAATGTAAATTTTTAACCTAATGGGCTAATTATGGGCTTCTCGGCCCAATAAGCCCCAAAACGCAAAATTATAAGTTTGAGGGGCTGGAAATGTAATTTTCTATAAAACAGGGGGTAATTTGCATAACAAAATGTTTATAAGGTTCAAAAATGCTTTTCATTATCAAAAAGGACCAAAAATGCAAACTTTTTAGATTTTGTGCCAAAACTGTAAAAGTTGTGAAAAATGGGTCCTTAACCGAGAATCACTATTCTAGAGGGGCTGAAACTGTCAATTAAGTAGACTTTGGGTTAAAATCATGTTTTCATCAAAAAAGCTATACAAAAGTGTCAAGAAAAGTGTTTTAAGGACTAAAAATGAAATTCTTTTATATAAAAGGGCCAAAAGCGTTATTTTTATAAAAGGAAGGAAATGAAATGGACGAAACTCCATTTTCAAACAAATTAAGTCAATAATACAAAATACAAGATCCACGACTACCGACGAAACAGAAAAAGAAATACCCTCTCAACAACAAATATCGTTACAAACCGAATTGATTCGGTCTCGAATCAATAACAAAACAAAATCGATAAACCCAAGTATTTCAATGAACACGCGATAATTATGACGAACTAACTTGCAAACTTTGGGCTTAGAAGTTTCATATCATGCATGTTGGGCCTTGCTAGCCCATTAACATGATCTTTGGGCCCAAAGGGAATATGCTTACGTGATATTGGGCCTTCTATGACCCAATTCCACGTAAAAAGGACTTTCAATAGCTCTAATGTGTTATTTGGCCCTAATGGCCCATTAGTAATGCTAGCGAGGTCGAGAAGTCAAATGCGAGTGGGGCCAAGTGTCTTTCGTATTCCCGATAGCCTTGAATAACTCATGGAAATAATGGGACTTCGTACTCTCCTATCTCCTCGGTTGTTGGGCTTATGAGAAATCAAAGTAAACAGATTCAGGACGATAAACAAGAGTAATCATGGTGGGTGGATTAAGTGAGTAGTAACGGCCGACGCCTTTAAGGATCATTCGTAAACTATAGTTATAAACTAGCCATTTTCTTTAATGCGTGATTGTAACAACTCACAACCCTAATTAATCCAATGCCACTCGGGTAATCAAAATCATTCGACGTATTGGTATAAGAATAGACAAGTCACTGTATTTTATGTGATGGGAAGACATCGGGTTTTCCCGGGAAGTTCAACATTTTCACTTGCGTGGTTTATACAAAAGTTCAACATTTATACATGTTTTCAAAATCGACAAGTATATATTCACGGATCTTCACACTTTTTATAAACAATGATCTTTTCAGAAAATATCGGATTTTTTGGGTTTTACAAACTACACCAAATCATTTGACTACAACATTACTTATGAACTCACCAACATTTCATATGTTGACGTTTTTCAAAATAACTTGTATTCTCAGGTAACAGGTAAGCCGAAGAATAAGTACCAAGTAATGTCATGGTGTTTTGCTTAGATTATCTATCAAACAGTTTATGTTATGAAATTGTAATGTTTGAAACAATGTATTGGATGTAAACAATATCAGTTGTAATATTTCAATGCATGGTGATGAATTATTTTAGGATTCATATATATTCATTGTGATGGTATTCAATATAAGTCACAAGAGCCCTCAGACGTTTCCGCCGTCTGGTTCGGGGGTGTGACAGGTTGGTATCAGAGTTCTGTTTTTAGTGAACTAGCATATCTAACCACACATTGGTATGCAACTATAAACCAAAAAGAGGGACTAACACAACTCTGAACACAACAAGTAAAACATAATGATAAAAACATCAGTGCTTGTATTAGGAAAAAGAACATAATACCCAACCAAACAAGATAATGCTAGCATCTCGGTTAAGACAGGACTGTTCTTAGTCGTATCAAGGAGTGGATGTAGCCTGATCAACTACATTTCCTCCAAGGTACAACTATCACATGTCCCGAGGAAATCGTGATGACTAGGGAACCTAAAAACATACCCCTTTATCACCAAGAAGAGAACATCAGCTCAATTTATACAATAATTGTAGAGATATAGGAGTAATGATAGTTTATTCGTATACCTCCTCTCAGTCGCTATGGAAGTGGAGCAACAGGGCATTCGGTTTCATCAGGTCTTAGTGGCTCACGGGATGATAGCAGATGAGCCTAAAGAAGATCAAGGGGGAGCACACGATGTTGGGCCTGACGAGTACACAGACACTGACTACGAGTTCGATGAGGCCGAGGATGACATGGAGGAAGGCCAAGACTCAGGTGAGGACTCCGCCACATCACCTGATAACGAGGCGCAGCAAAACCATCCCACCTCACTGGTGAATCCCGCAAGGGAGAATCGCTCCCCCGAAGCTGAGATTGTTGCCCTACGGCAATAGCTGTTCGCCATGGAAGCACGTGCAGTGCGAGCTGAGCATGAGAGGGATGAGGTCATTGGAGAAATGACTGAGATGGCTCAGTTGTTGGCTCAGCACTTCGGCATATGATCTCGCTACTGTCATAGGGCGCTCCATAGAGTGTTAAGAATAGACTTATCTTACTAGTATTGGATAAGGTGTCTAAGTCCATAACTTATTTGGTATATACTTGACCCGACCCGACATGGTCCATTTGTGTTGCACTTCACCCGAACCATTTATGGATAATTTTATGAGAGCTATACACATATGTTTATTAATATATTATAAGTTATAATAAATTAATATGAAGTCATGTTATTTAATTAGTCTTAGTCTTAAAAGTAATTATGAATTAATTTAGAGATTAAAAGGAAGACTAATTAGATTGTGGGCTATTGGTTTTATATGGTGTGGGCTAATACTCATTTGTTAATGGGCTAGACTTATATGGAAGTCCATGGATGATCCATGGAGCTTTTAACCCATGGATCCTTGGAAAAGGAAAGGTCATGGGTTATTAGGGTTTCACCCTAACCATCCACACTATATAAGCATGCTTATGTTGCATGAAATAGCCACTAGTGTGTGTGCTTGTGTGTGGCCGAAAATATAAGTGTGTGTACACTCTCTCAAAGTTTTCCAAGTGTTTGTGGTGATTTGTGATTCCATTTGAGGCATTCACATTATTGGTGCTTGGCTCTCAAACTCCAAAGAATCAATCTCATCAAAAGGTATGTAATCTCATCTAACTCTTTTATGTTTAAAAGTTCCCCATGCTATGTTAGATAGGTTATGAACCTTGGAAAAATTATTATTTTGCATGTATTAGACAAACATAGATCCAAGGTTTATTAGGGTTGCATGCACACTTAGGAAGTGTTAGATTGCTCAAAACCCAACAGTGGTATCAGAGCCTAGGCTTGCTCGTTTGATACTTGATGCAAAATAGTGAAAAAGTTGAAGTTGTTGCTGTCTGGCTGATGGACTCGCCGAGTCCATGGGGGGACTCTCCGAGTACAAGGCAAAATTCATCCTACTTGGCGAGTACGTTCATGCACTTGGCGAGTAGAATGATCAGAATGCAGAATTTCGACTTTTGCTGCTGGAAATGGACTAGAAACATTACCCTAAACTGTTTTGGTGTTTTAAAACTTGTTTTAGTTGGTGTAATGGTTGTTCTAATCCATTTACAATAGCATATATCAAAATTCCATGATTTTATGTGTTCATATAATTCTTGAAATTTTGATGATCATGTTCATGTTCTTGTGAATTTAGAAGATGATAGGAATTATTTGCTGAATTGTTTAGAATTAATTCTTGATCATTTATGTGTTTTAATGGAGTCCATAATTTCTCCTCAAGTTATGGATATCCAAAGGTCACTTTTCTTTAACACACACTTAAAACACATAAGTTACATGAAAATGAAGAGTCTTCATTTTTATGAACCTTTAATTCATAAGTTATGAAATGAAAAGTTTTGTATAGTTACAAAACTTGCCCTCAAGTTTTGGAATTTGTAAAGTTTCACACATTTTAATAAACTTTAATTCCAACCCTTAGAGTTTTAATAGTTAAAATTCAACCCTTATACTATTTATAACATTAATGGTTAATTATTATATATATATATATATATATATATATATATATATATATATATATATATATGTATAAGAATAAGTCGTTCTACTGTTAGTAGGCCGCATTCACGAAGCTGGTCTATAAGGGGGGTATAAGGTTGTTGCCTATAGAATGACAGCTTAATGGGTGTCCACTCTCACCCACCGCTTCCTTGATCGGTGGAGGGTCGTTAGCCGAACGGGTAGGACAATGACTTTGAATCCTCATTAAAAGTATAATGATTATTATAAAGTAACTAAACACTTTTTAATTCCCAATCTTAGTTACTTTAGGAAAAATGTGAACATGGTGCTAGTCCATGGAATTCACACTTTGTACCTTACCAAGTCGTTGGTGGAGCGTGTGTGGTTAACCGGCACACTAACTTGGACTAGTAAGGATCACGAAGGGTGACTTAATGTTTGTCATAGATCAATGGATCGTGTGTGGTTAACCGGCACATTGATTAGGTGATAATATTAAGGGTACCAAGTGAATTAGCATGGTTATTCACACCTTGTTTTGTGATCCTCGGCATCCCAGTCACAAAACTTGAAGGGCACAATCGAGATTGAAACATGCCATTGAAAAGTTCAATGAATCTCAAAAGAATCTAGGAATTTCAAATCCAATTAAAACCTAATAATTCATTTTGTTTTCATGGTGGAAATTGGTGAATCGTCATTCACCTACCTTTCAAATATATTACTACTTAGATTACGGCATCCCTCTTCTAAGTATAGTATATTGTGGTTGGATCCTAGCCTTAATATTACATTTGGGTGTCTTATTAAGGATTCTATATATCTAATCTAAACTTGCTTTCTTCTTTCAGATGTCTTCCAACACTAATGCTTCGGGCTCTAACCCAACTGGTTCTTTCTCTCTCATGAATCTTTGTGGGAGGGTCATCTTTGATGGTTCCAACTTCATGGATTGGATTAGGAACATCAGCATGGTTACTCGTTATGAGGACAAAGAATATGTCCTCGATAAGGAGTTAAAAGAGCTTGATGAGTCTACCGCTACTCCTGAGGAGATCGCTGAATTCAGGACACATGAGAGAGATGCTACTAAGGTGGAATGCATCATGTTGGCCATGATGACCGCTGAGCTCCAAAGTCATATGAAGATTTCTACCCTTTTGAGATGCACCAAGACCTGATGGAAAGGTACCATCAGAGTGCTCGTCAGGAGCGGTATGAAATAATCTCCTCCATAATAACTACCCGCATGAAGGACGGTGAATCCGTCACGGCCCATATGCAAAAGATGCAAAGGTATGTGGACTGTTTACTGAAGCTGAATGTGAACTTCCCCGAGGAGTTGGCAATTGACATCATTTTGCACTCCTTACCTTCTTGTTATGACCATTTTCGTATGACATATCATATGAACAAGGAGGAAGTTACCCTCAGCAAGCTTCAAGGACTCTTGAAGACCGCTAAATCCGGTCTTAAGGGCAAGGCGGTTGTTAACTCTACTACCCCTGTTTTGGCTATCGGGCAAGGCAAAGGGAAGAAGAGGAAGCACCCTTCGAAGGGTACCAAGGGAAAGTCTCTTGAAGGCTCCTCATCGAAGACCAAGAGCGGTTATGTCACTCCTTCTGTCATTCCCAAGGATTCTGATTGCTACTATTGCCTGGACAAGGGGCACTGGAAGCAAAACTGCCCTAAGTACTTGCAGGATCTAAAGGATGGGAAAGTGAAACCCACCCACGCAGGTATTTACACTATATTGTCTAATTACTCATCATATTCTAACTCTTGGGTGCTTGATACAGGATATGGTATTCACATGTGTTCTGATTTGCAGGGCCTAAGAAGAAGTGAGGATGTGGAGCAAGGGAAGATAAACTTGATCATGGGGAATAGGAAGGCTTCACCTGTTTCCAAGATTGGAGTTTATACTTTGTTGCTTAATAATGGGTTGAAATTAGATTTGAATAAATGTGTGTACCCGTCTGAAATGGCGAGGAATATTATTTCTTTTCATGCTTTGTACAAACAAGGTTTTACCTTTTCGTTTGATAATGAATGTGGTGGTATTAATGCTTTCTTTAAAAATGTGTTTTATTTTAAAGCATTACCTTGTGATGGTGTGTATGAAACTGTGTTGATTGTAGACAACTTAGGAAATAATGTGTTGTATATTGATTCTTCTACTAGCCTAGATAAAGCATCATTGTGGCATTGTCGTCTTGGAAATGTAAACAAGAAGCGCATAGGCCAACTCCAAAAGAGTGGAGTCTTGGAGTCATTCGACCTTAAATCGGATGATAGTTGTGAATCTTGTCTACATGGAAAGATGACAAAATCACCCTTCACTGGAACTTGTGAAAGGGGTGAGGGTTTGTTGGAACTAATACATACTGATGTATGTGGGCCATTCAAAACCACCACAAGGGATGCTAATCGGTATTATGTGACTTTTATTGATGATTTTAGTAGATATGGGTATGGCTACTTAATCAAACATAAGTCAGAAACCTTTGAAAGGTTTAAGGAATTCAAACAGGAAGTAGAAAATCAATTAGGCAGGAACATTAAGATGCTTCGATCCGATCGAGGAGGTGAGTATCTTAGTACCGAGTTCCTTGACTATCTTAAGGAGTGTGGGATTGTCTCACAATTGACTCCTCCCAGGACACCACAGCTGAATGGTGTAGCTGAGAGGCGTAATCGAACCTTGTTGGACATGGTTCGCTCTATGATGAGTCGAGTTTCGCTACCAATCTCTTTTTGGGGGTATGCCTTAGAGACTGCCGCCCATATCCTTAATCTAGTCCCTACAAAGAAGGTTACCAAAAAACCTCATGAGATGTGGACTGGGAAGGTTCCCAATTTAGACCACATCAAGATTTGGGGTTGCGAGGCTTTCGTGAGGCGTGAGACTCATGATAAGCTCGAACCCCGAAGCGAAAGGTGTATTTTCATCGGCTACCCACAGAAATCCTTCGGTTACCTCTTCTAGCGACCCAGTGAGAATGTGGTCTTTGTAGCAAGAAGAGGGGTCTTTCGTGAAAGAGAATTTATAAGCCAATGAGACAGTGGGAGGCAAATTGATCTTGAAGAAATTCAAGAAGCAATTGGTGAAGGAACCTCAGACACTAGCAATCAACCTGAGGAGGAAACTCCTGTTGAGCAAGCTGACAAGTCTGTACCTCCGAGGCGTTCCACACGGGTTAGGAACACAACTTCGTTTTATTATGGCTTTCATATTACTACGGAAGGTGATACGTTTATCAGTGATAGTACACTGGTAAATTTGGATGAACCTAGCAGTGTTAAGGAAGCAATGGCAGGCCCGGAGTCTGCTAAATGGAAGGAGGCTATGGACAGCGAGATACAGTCCATGTATGACAATCAAGTTTGGAACTTGGTTGACAATGTACCAGGCCGTAAAACAGTCGGGTGCAAATGGATCTTCAAGAAGAACACCGACACGGAAGGAAAGGTGCATACTTATCAGGCTAGACTGGTTGCGAAGGGTTTTACTCAGACTCAGGGTATTGATTATGATGAAACCTTCTCTCCGGTAGCAAAGATTAAGTCTATTAGAGTTATGCTAGCCATTGCTGCATTTTATGATTATGAAATATGGCAAATGGATGTCAAAACCGCTTTTCTTAATGGAAAGTTGGCTGAGGATGTGTACATGAATCAGCCAGAGGGTTTTGTTAGTGCAGAGTACCCTAATAGAGTATGCAAGCTTGAGAAATCCATTTATGGATTAAAACAAGCATCTCGTAGCTGGAATCTTTGTTTCGACGAGAAGGTCAAAGAGTTTGGCTTCTCGAGAAGTGAAGATGAGTCTTGCGTGTATGTCAGAGCTAGTGGGAGTATAGTTAGCTTCTTGGTACTGTATGTGGATGACATACTACTTATAGGAAATGACATCCCAACCTTGCAGGAGGTTAAGTACTGGCTTGGGAAGTGCTTTGCTATGAAGGACCTACGGGAGGCTGCCTATATCCTAGGGATAAGGATATTAAGAGAAAGGAGTAAAAGACGAATTGGACTTAGTCAGAGTATCTACTTGGATAAGGTGTTGAAAAAGTTCAACATGCAGAATTCCAAGAAAGGAGATTTACCGATCCAAAGCAATGCCAAACTGAGTAAGACTCAGAGTCCGAGTACTGAGGCAAATATAGCTGAGATGAGCCAATTACCGTATGCTTCCGCTGTTGGCTCGATCATGTATGCTATGACTTGTACTCGCCCTGATGTGGCCTTTGCTTTGAGCATGGTCAGCAGGTATCAGGGGAACCCTGGCAAGGCTCATTGGACCGCGGTAAAGAACATTCTCAAGTACCTGCGGAGGACTAAGGATTGGATCCTTACCCTTGGTGGGAGTGATGACTTGAGAGTATTAGGGTATAGTGATGCTAGCTTTCAGACTGATAGGGATAACTTCCGCTCTCAGTCGGGCTGGGTCTTTACCTTAAATGGAGGGGCAATCTATTGGAAGAGTTCCAAGCAGGAGACGGTGTCTGATTCGACTTGTGAATCAGAGTACATAGCAGCGAGTGAAGCAGCGAAGGAGGCGATATGGCTGAAGAACTTCATCGGAGATCTTGGAGTTGTACCAGCTATTAAGGAGCCTATAGAGATTTTCTGTGACAACAATAGTGCGGTTGCCTTAGCCAAGGAACCAAGAGATCATGGCAGATCCCGACACATTGACAGAAAATATCACTTCATAAGACACAAGATTGAAGAAGGACTCCTCGTGGCAAAGAGGATATCGTCAGATGAGAATCCTGCAGATCCCCTTACGAAGGGACTGACGAGGGTTAAGCATTTTAGCATGCGAGGCGCATCGGGCTGAGGGACGATATTAGTTTTACAGATTACATAGTTTTCCTGAAACTTGTAAAATGTAATCGACGTTTGATGATGAATAAAATTTGTGATTTATTTATGAGTAAAGTGTTACTGTCATTGTCAATTATTTACTATTGTTTCAGTTTTGCATGTTTTGACTTCCAGAATAATTAATTTATTCGAACCTCCACAATCGGTCATACATCGGAAGTAGGTATGAATCAAGATTGTCATGAATTGGGTTTGTAGATGGCTAAAGGTGTTTAGACATGGCAATGGTTGCTGCAACGTTCATGAGTACTCATAAGTTATGAGTATTGGTATAAACCCACACTCACTTGTATCACTTCATGGAATTTATCTCGAGTGATCGTGAGACGATAATATCATATAAGTCTTCAAACCTAGAGATATGAGTTGTTACCTATGAGTTGGTTGTGCATTGATTGCACGTAAACGCATCAGTAACTTGATGTTATAAAATGTGCCTTTGTGTACAATTCAACAAGTAGTAGAACAAGCATATGAGTCGAAGTTTATCTGTTCCTTCTAGAAATAGAAGCGATATATGGGCCCCTCGATGATTTTGTGTTGACCCATGTACCGGGCTTGGTCAGAAACTAAACTGATGTGTTCAGTAAAGTTCTTTGTCAAACAAATCGGAAATCGAGAAACAACTGCCAGACAATAAGCAAGCCATAGTTCCATGTGTTTGTCCGGCTGATATCATGAGAACAGAGGATTATATGATCACTTGTCTTAAAATGGCGCTTCATAGTTCAACAGAGTTTTCGAGAGCTACGATTGCTGGTTGGTTCCTGAAGTAATATAGGCAAATACAGTTATTAGACTTATCCAAGTGGGAGTCTATTGGATAAGGTGTCTAAGTCCATAACTTATTTGGTATATACTTGACCCGACCCGACATGGTCCATTTGGGTTGCACTTCACCCAAACCATTTATGGATAATTTTATGAGAGCTATACACATATGTTTATTAATATATTATAAGTTATAATATATTAATATGAAGTAATGTTATTTAATTAGTCTTAGTCTTAAATTAATTATGAATTAATTTAGAGATTAAAAGGAAGACTAATTAGATTGTGGGCTATTGGTTTTATATGGTGTGGGCTAATACTCATTTGTTAATGGGCTAGGCTTATATGGAAGTCCATGGATGATCCATGGAGCTTTTAACCCATGGATCCTTGGAAAAGGAAAGGTCATGGGTTATTAGGGTTTCACCCTAACCATGCACACTATATAAGCATGCTTATGTTGCATGAAATAGCCACTAGTGTGTGTGCTTGTGTGTGGCCGAAAATATAAATGTGTGTACACTCTCTCAAAGTTTTCCAAGTGTTTGTGGTGATTTGTGATTCCATTTGAGGCATTCACATTATTAGTGCTTGGCTCTCAAACTCCAAAGAATCAATCTCATCAAAAGGTATGTAATCTCATCTAACTCTTTTATGTTTAAAAGTTCCCCATGCTATGTTAGATAGGTTATGAACCTTGGAAAAATTATTATTTTGCATGTATTAGACAAACATAGATCCAAGGTTTATTAGGGTTGCATGCACACTTAGGAAGTGTTAGATTGCTCAAAACCCAACAACTAGTACTAGGATCTATGCTATGTACCATCAACTCTATGTTTAAGTGATTACACTACTCATAGGGCCGTTATGCTGTCGAACTAGTACCGCTTATGTATGCTCTTTCGGGCAAAATTTTCATGTATCAAAGTGCGGATAATATTAGTGAAAAATTTTATATGTTTTACTGTGACGTTATAATCTGCTATGTGTTACATATCTATGATAGTATGCTAAATTGTGAAATTACTTAAGTTTGTGCCACACACTTAGTTTATAGGATCACAACCTCACAAAAACCACAGACACTCAACATCTTTCCGTTCCATGACAGAAAGATGCCTCAACGACCCACCCGCAGAAACCCCAGGCCAACCCCACCCGAAGTCGACTCAGCTACATTCCAAGCAGCTGTATCTGCTGCGGTCACCACAACAATGGCACAAATGCACCAAGGGAACAATGGAGGAGTCAACGGACAGGAGGCTGGAAGTTCAAACAACGGGATGAATCAAGGACCTACCAAAACATGTTCCTACAAAGCTTTCACCACCGCCAAACCATGGACCTTTAACGACACAGGAGGAATGATCACCATGAAACGATGGATCGAGAAGGTGGAATCAGTGTTCGTGATATGCGATTGCCCTGAGGAGATGAAGGTGAAGTTTGTCGTATGCACTTTCGTTGACCAAGCGCTCACTTGGTGGAACGGACACGTGGAAGCCATGAAACTCTCTATAGCCAATTCCATGCCATGGACAGAGATGAAAGAAATGTTGATGGTCGAGTATTGTCCTCGAGGAGAAATTCAAAAAATGGAACAAGAGCTGTGGAATCTTACTGTCCGAAACGCTGATATAGATGCATACATATCAAGATTTAGCGAACTGTCTCTGCTGTGCCCTGGTATGATCACCCAGAAGGTAAGAAGATCGAACGATTTATCTGGGGACTGACCTCCCCGATCCAAGGGAACGTGATAGCCGCAAATCCCGAAACTTTCGACAGTGCCAAGAGATTGGCCAAGAAGCTGTATGATCACAACAACAAGAAGGGTGAAAAGCCATTGGAGGATGAAAGTAAGAAGGAAAATGATAACAAAAAGGGGAAGAACAACAAGAGGAAGGGACATCAAGGCTCCGAATCATCCAAGAAGCGGCAAACAGTGGCAGTTAATGCTGTGACCACTCAAGTTCCATCCACACCACATGCTCCAGCCTCAGCTGGTCCCAGTGCTCCTAGACCTTATTCTGGTAATCTTCCTAAGTGCAACAAGTGCGGTCTCCATCATAATGGAGAATGCAGAGAGATGCAGTGCACCAGTTGCAATCGGAAGGGGCACACAGCAAAGTATTGCAGGACCTACCCTCCTCATAACCAACAATAGGGAAACAACAACAACAATAACCGCAACAACAACAACAACACCAACAATGGTGGCAAGAATGCAGGACCTAGCCACACCTGCTATGGATGTGGAAGGACTGGGCATTTCCGTCGAAACTGCCCCAACAACAACAATCCCAGAAATGGAGGAATAGGAAGGATGCTGACCATGGGTCAGGGAGAAGCGGTTCAGGATCCCGCTGTCGTTACCGGTACGTTCCTCCTAAACCACACTTATGCATGTATCCTATTTGATACCAGAGCAGAACGAAGTTTTGTGAGCAATAAGTTTAAACATTTGTTAAAACAACAACCCCAAAAGCTCAATGAAACCTTTACGGTGGAAATGGCCAATGGGAAAACAGAATCGACTGGGGAAATCTATATCGGATGTACCCTAGCCCTAAATCAACACATCTTTCAAATAAACCTAATGCCTGTTTCCATTAGGAGTTTTGATGTGATTATTGGCATGGACTGGTTAAGCCCCACCATGCTGAAATTATGTGTCACGAGAAGGCCATTCGCCTTCACCTTCCAAATCATGAAACCCTAGTTATTTACGGAGACAAACCCAGCACGAACCTTCGTCTCATCTCGTGCGTCCAGGCACAGAAGCATCTGCGAAAGAACGATTTGACGTTCCTGGCGCGCATAGTGGATAAAACAAAGGAAGAGGTTAACGTTCAAGACATTCCTGTAGCACGTGAATTCCTAGACATATTTCCTGAAGATCTTCCTGGAGTACCCCCAGAAAGACAAGTTGAATTCCGAATTGATCTTGTTCCAAGAGCTACTCCCATCGCTAAATCGCCTTACCGATTGGCTCCTGCTGAGATGCAGGAATTGTCCAGCCAACTCAGTGAACTCCTGGACAAGGGATTCATCCGACCTAGCTTCTCGCCATGGGGAGCCCCTGTACTCTTTGTCAAGAAGAAGGACGGATCTTTTAGGATGTGCATTGATTACAGAGAGCTGAATAAGCTCACTGTCAAAAATCGCTATCCACTCCCACGAATCGACGATCTATTTGACCAACTCCAAGGAGCTAGTTACTTCTCTAAGATAGATCTACGATCCGGGTACCATCAACTCAAGGTCCGGGAAGAGGATATTCCCAAAACTGCTTTCCGAACTCGTTATGGACATTATGAACTTGTCGTAATGCCCTTCGGTCTAACGAATGCCCCTACCGCATTCATGGACCTAATGAATCGAATCTGCCGACCATTCCTCGACAACTTTGTTATTGTATTCATTGACGATATTCTAGTTTATTCTCGAAGCGAAGAAGAGCATGGCCAACATCTCCGACAAATCCTAGAAACCCTGCGAATTGAGAAGCTATACGCAAAACTCTCCTAGTGTGAGTTCTGGCTCCGTAGCGTGAACTTTTTGGGTCATGTTGTTAGTCAGGAAGGAATACATGTGGATCCTTCTAAGGTCAAAGCCATCGAAGGATGGGCAGTCCCGACAACACCCATAGAAATTCGCCAATTCTTAGGTCTAGCAGGTTACTACAGGAGGTTCATTCAAAACTTCTATAAGATCACCAAGCCACTTACCTCGCTTACACAAAACGGCGTACCATTCAAATGGACGGACAAACATGAAGTTGCATTCCGAACTCTGAAGCAAGCACTCTGCAGTGCCCCGGTACTATCACTACCAGAGGGAATGGAAGATTTCGTAGTCTACTGTGACGCGTCAAATCAGGGTTTAGGTTGCGTTCTCATGTAGCGTGGAAAAGTGATAGCTTACGCGTCTCGGCAACTAAAGACACACGAAGTGAATTATACAACCCACGATCTGGAATTGGGAGCAATGGTCTTCGCCCTGAAGATTTGGAGGCATTACCTTTATGGTACGAAGTGCACCATCTTCACGGACCACAAGAGTCTCCAGCACATCTTGAATCAAAAAGAGCTGAATATAAGGCAACGAAGATGGGTTGAACTATTAAACGATTATGAGTGTGAAATCAAGTACCACCTGGGCAAGGCTAATGTGGTAGCTGATGCCTTGAGCCGGAAAGAATACTCTAATTGTCGTGTGAAAACTCTCTCAATAACCATCCAATCTCGCCTAACCACTCAGATCAGGGCAGCCCAGTCAGATGCCATGAAGGCGGAAAACAAAACAAGCGAAGCGTTACGCAGAATGGAGAAGAATCTCGAGGTGAAAGAAGGCGGAGTATATTATTTCATGAACCGTATTTGGGTCCTTAAACTTGGAGGATTTAGGGAAGTAGCCATGAATGAAGCTCACAAGACGCGATACTCCATCCATCCGGGTTCGGACAAAATGTACTTGGATATTAAATAACATTATTGGTGGCCTAACATGAAGGCAGAGATTGCCACCTATGTTAGCAAATGCCTTACTTGCGCCAAAGTGAAGGTGGAATACCAGAAGCCCTCGGGGCTGTTACAACAACCAGTAATTCCCGAGTGGAAATGGGAAAGGATTACTATGGATTTTGTGACCAAGCTGCCCAAGACGTTAGATGGATTGGACACTATATGGGTAATAGTTGACAGACTGACGAAATCCGCTCATTTCCTGCCAATAAAATAATCCTACAAGATGGAGAGATTGACAAGAATATACATTCGAGAAATCGTGAGACTTCACAGAGTGCCGGTGTCTATCATCTCAGATAGAGATAGTAGATTCACTTCACGTTTTTGGCAATCCCTTCAGAAAGCACTGGGAACCCATCTGGACATGGGCAACACCCAGCTGGCGAGGGGACTAGCATCAGACAAGACGTTAATGGGACCGGAGATCATACGTGAAACCACAGAAAAGATAGTTCAAATCAGAGTTCGACTACAAGTATCACGCGACCGACAAAAGAGCTACGCTGATAAACGACGAAAGCCCTTAGAGTTTCAAGTCGGGGATCGAGTGCTGTTAAAAGTTTCTCCCTGGAAAGGGGTCATTATTTTTGGAAAACGAGGAAAATTGAATCCACGATACATTAGACCTTTCGAGATCCTTTCCCGAATTGGTCCAGTAGCGTACAGACTACAACTACCCGCTGAGCTCAGCATCGTACACCCTGTGTTCCATGTTTCCAACCTAAAGAAGTGTTTATCCGATGAAACTCTCGTCATTCCCCTTGATGAAATTGAAATCAACGAAAATCTCCTGTTCGTCGAAGAACTTGTCGAAATCATGGACAGGGAGGTGAAGCGTACCAAGCAAAGTCGCATCCCGATTGTGAAGGTACGGTGGAACGCAAAGCGGACCAGAATTCACGTGGGAACGCAAAGATCAAATGAAGCAAAAGTACCCTCATCTATTCTAACATTCACAAAACGGGCTTTCAAAAGAATTTCGGGACAGAATTCCCTCTAATGGGGGGATGATGTCACAACTAGGAATTTGAAGCCTTGTAAACATAGAACAATGATAACAAATATGAACTAACAATGTGAAAGCATGTAAGATGCTTATTCAATAACAACAAAATTTCAATCAAACACTTCATACATGCATTGCAAATAGCCAACAAACAATTGGAAACCCTAGAAATCCTTGTTTAAGTCCATTTTGGACTAGGATTTCCTTATTGGGCCCAATGGATCAATAAGCTTCCAATTGGACTATTTTGGGCTTAAAACTCTTGTATGGGCTCTAATTGGACCCACTTTCATTTATTTTAATATTTGGGCCATATAGGGCCTAGAATGAAATAAAATACCTTAATGGACCTCATTGGGCCATAACTAACCTAATTAGCCCTAATAGGTCATAAAAATCATATTTATATTTATTTGGGCCAAAAATCACTCAACATAGCCATAAAATTTAGGCTTAAACATTTAAGGCCCAAATACTCTTTCTTCCCTCTCCATTCTCGGCCCAAACCCAATCCATGAAGAAGAGTTGACTTATGCTTGACACCTCATTTTTACATGGGAGGTTATCCATGCAATTGACCCAAATCTCCATGCACCATCTCATCACACTCTCTCTTCTTCCTCTCTCTCTTTTCTACAGCCGAGAGCAAGAGAAACCCACACACACTTCACAACTAAATTTCTCTCTAAACCAATCAAGAATCATCCACTCTCCTTCATCCAAAAATCTCGAAATTTCTTGTGTTTCAAGAGGCTTTCACCAAGTAATTCATCATCTAAGGTAAGTTGATGACAAATCTATGATCTAACTCACTTCTTTTCATCAAAAATCATTTCTTAATCCATTCAAACTCATGATCTTGCATCTTAGAGCACACTAAGTTCGAGATCCATCCAAGGAACTTGCTAGGGACGAAAATAGTACCAAACTTCTCCAAATCTTCTTCAGAACCGAAACCACACTCAAGGTGAGCTTCATACCCCGTTTCTTTTTGGTTTTTATGAGTTTTATGGGGGAGAATACAAGAAAATGTGTAGATCTATGTGTATATGTATGCTATGTGTGATTTGATGCATGTATGTGTGTGATTTCTTGTGTATTGTGATGAATATGTTACCAAAAAGGGTGTAAACCCGAGATCTAAGACAAGAGAAAGGAAATAAACATAACTTAAGCTATTTTACACTAAACAAGTCAAGAAAAATAAGTTTATAAGGCTGTGATGAACATACTATAACATAAAACCCATTTTTGGGCTTAAAATGTCAAAAATACAAACTTGGGGCAAAAATCAACAAGTCACGGTTTCTTGAAGGTTAAAAGGGATCAAAACAGTTTCTATAAATATTTTTCTGAATATTGGAAATTTCAAGGGACTTAAAATGTAAATTTTTAACCTAATGGGCTAATTATGGGCTTCTCGGCCCAATAAGCCCCAAAACGCAAAATTATAAGTTTGAGGGGCTGGAAATGTAATTTTCTATAAAACAGGGGGTAATTTGCATAACAAAATGTTTATAAGGTTCAAAAATGCTTTTCATTATCAAAAAGGACCAAAAATGCAAACTTTTTAGATTTTGTGCCAAAACTGTAAAAGTTGTGAAAAATGGGTCCTTAACCGAGAATCACAATTCTAGAGGGGCTGAAACTGTCAATTAAGTAGACTTTGGGTTAAAATCATGTTTTCATCAAAAAAGCTATACAAAAGTGTCAAGAAAAGTGTTTTAAGGACTAAAAATGAAATTCTTTTATATAAAAGGGCCAAAAGCATTATTTTTATAAAAGGAAGGAAATGAAATGGACGAAACTCCATTTTCAAACAAATTAAGTCAATAATACAAAATACAAGATCCACGACTACCGACGAAACGGAAAAAGAAATACCCTCTCAACAACAAATATCGTTACAAAACGAATTGATTCGGTCTCGAATCAATAACAAAACAAAATCGATAAACCCAAGTATTTCAATGAACACGCGATAATTATGACGAACTAACTTGCAAACTTTGGGATTAGAAGTTTCAAATCATGCTTGTTGGCCCTTGCTAGCCCATTAACATGATCTTTGGGCCCAAAGGGAATATGCTTACGTGATATTGGGCCTTCTATGACCCAATTCCACGTAAAAAGGACTTTCAATAGCTCTAATGTGTTATTGGGCCCTAATGGGCCATTAGTACTGCTAGCGAGGTCGAGAAGTCAAATGCGAGTGGGGCCAAGTGTCTTTCGTATTCTCGATAGCCTTGAATAACTCATGGAAATAATGGGACTTCGTACTCTCCTATCTCCTCGGTTGTTGGGCTTATGAGAAATCAAAGTAAACAGATTCAGGACGATAAACAAGAGTAATCATGGTGGGTGGATTAAGTGAGTAGTAACGGCTGACGCCTTTAAGGATCATTCGTAAACTGTAGTTATAAACTAGTCATTTTCCTTAATGCGTGATTGTAACAACTCACAACCCTAATTAATCCAATGCCACTCGGGTAATCAAAATCATTCGACGTATTGGTATAAGAATAGACAAGTCACTGTATTTTATGTGATGGGAAGACATCGGGTTTTCCCGGGAAGTTCAACATTTTCACTTGCGTGGTTTATACAAAAGTTCAAAATTTATACATGTTTTCAAAATCGACAAGTATATATTCACGGATCTTCACACTTTTTATAAACAATGATCTTTTCAGAAAATATCGGATTTTCTGGGTTTTACAAACTACACCAAATCATTTCACTACAACATTACTTATGAACTCACCAACATTTCATATGTTGACGCTTTTCAAAATAACTTGTATTCTTAGGTAACAGGTAAGCCGAAGAATAAGTACCAAGTAATGTCATGGTGTTTTGCTTAGATTATCTATCAAACAGTTTATGTTATGAAATTGTAATGTTTAAAACAATGTACTGGATGTAAACAATATCAGTTGTAATATTTCAATGCATGGTGATGAATTATGTTATGATTCATGTATATTCATTGTGATGGTATTCAATTTAAGTCACAAGATCCCTCAGACATTTCCGCCGTCAGCTTCGGGGGTGAGACAATCGTAAATTCACTATATATGCTTCCCGGTGCCGTGTCGGTTCCGTCGCGAAACTTCGACGGGTCATAACTTCTTTGTTATAACTCGGATTTCGACGCTCATTATATGTACGGAAACCTTGTAACATATACTACAACTTGGTTGAGATTATTTATTCTTAATAATATTTTGTTGAAAAGTCATTTTCGACCCCTATTATCTTTAAATTGACTAGCCCGGATCTACGGGTGTTACAATTATCTCCCCCTTAAGATGATTAAGTCCCGGAATCATCAACGAAACAAGGCTCAAATGATGACTCCATACATTATCTCTTCATCCTAAGTAATAACCGTAACTTTGATGTTTCTTCGAATGAGTATCTAACTCTAAGACTTCCTGACCACAGGCGGTGCCCGATCTTGGACCCGCTCTCTATCTCATGTTAGACTTTCAGTCATGATCTTCATGTCAGGATCTCGATCTTTACTGGATACAAACATAAGATAAGTTCTTTTATTACTACAATGGATCGATGTGTCATATTGTAATGACCTATCATCGTATGTTGCAACACTTAGACTTAGGTCTCTTAGAGTCTTCCAGAACAGGCTATACCTTCCTTCATGTTCTAATCACATCTTAAAAGGTAGCCTTTCTAGCTACAAGCAACTACCGCGATACCTCTACTGATCGCTTTGATTGTCTTTTACTTCAAGCTTTTAGCTTAAGTCAAATGCTACATCGGACTTGGTTCTCTGAACTATTTAACATACTTATCGTAGCCGGACTCAATTTGATATGACCGCTAAGTTCGAAATAACAATCATCTCTTTAGTCAGTCCTGAAACGATGGTAACGACCTACTTGAATAAAACGGTATCAATTACTAGCTTTTTGGTAACCTTGTGACCTTCCCTGATCCAAGTATGAGTCCTGTGCTTCCGGTAGTATAGGTCTCTACTACCATTCACACCTACTCATACTCATCCCAAGTATTGTCCCGCAGTTTCCCAAGTCACCATACAAGAAAATCACATAACAACTTAACACATCAAATATCAAAACGAAGGTTTTATATTATTCCTTGAAATGTTTACATAGGTGTTCAAGTTCACCCTAGACTATGCCTCTAACAGGCTACATCACGAGGTACTATCTACACGACTACTTCATAACTCGATCTTTGGATGTAAAGCCTTCACTCCTGAATCCTCGCATTGTCATCTGCTTCGTCAAGGATCATTTGAAATGCTCTCGCCTTTGGCTTTAACAGCACATTTGGCTTTGTAGCCCCCTCTCTCTTTGGGCAGTCTTGCTTGAAGTGCCCTTCCTCGTTACAACCGTAACACACCCTTTTGTTGAATGTACACTCGTTGGCATAATGCCCATGCTTCCCACACTTGAAACAAGTCACCTCCTCCTCTAAACTTCCTTGTACTGGACTTTCTTCTCTCATTGGGCTTCGCAGACCCCTCAAACTTCCTCTTTTCACAAACCTCGGTCTTGTTGGCGGCTCTTCCCTTGATCATCTCCTCAACCGACTTGGCAGCCCAGATAGCTGCCTCCAAAGTAGGTGCCTGACGTACTGGCACTGCATACTCCCATTGAAGTCCTTTTACGTACTTTTCGATTTTCGTCAGCTCATCCGGAACAAGACGTAAGGCGGACTCCATCTTCTCTGTGAAGTTGTTGGTGTCTTCATCAATAGACATGCTTCCTTTCTTCAAGGTAAGGAACTGGTTTTCTAGCTCGAGCAGATTTTGGGCTGAGCAGTACTTACGTTTGAACTGCACCAAAAACTTTGCCCACGTCAGTTGCAGGGGCTCATTGGGGCCTAGAGTCTTCCCCAGAGTGTTCCACCAACGGACCGCGCCTCCTCTGAACTGGCGTACCGCAAACGTGGTTTGTAGCTTGCCTCTGCAACCACACGTCATGAAAGCTAACTCCATCTCTGAGATCCAATCCATGACCCCGATCGGATCTTCCTTTCCAGTGAAAGTCGATGGCTTGCAAGTCAAAAAATCCTTGTACTTGCATCCATTCCTCTCGACTCCATCATCTTGGTTGTTTTGTCGAACTATTACTCCGTTAACTTGACCAACGGGTCCACTGTAGTTCCCCTCCTCAGTATGCCCTTCGTTCAACTTGGGCAGTTCGATCTGTATGGTCTCTTCCTCTCGATTTTGTTGGAGCAAATGTCTGGTTTCCTCCATTTGACGATCCAACATCTCCTGGGTCATCGCTTGCACTCCGGCCATCGTTATTGGCTCAACAGCGCCCACCGCAACCGGTATTTGCTCAATCACTGGGGGCTAATGTCGGTTCCCATTTGCATTCACGTTTCCGCTACGGGTCCTTGCCATATTGATCTATACACCGAATAAGGTGAATCTAGATGTTTATTTTGGATTGACGTTTAAATCATCCTTATCACCCCAAAACGTTTATATGGTAGTTCTAATATCGTAGTTAAACGCTTAGAATCCTAAACACATAAGGTTTCCAGATCCGGTCGGCAATAGACCATAGATCCGAACAAATAACAGCATATCAGGCACAAGCATTTAGCACATAAAAGCATTTTAGGCACAATCCCTAAAATAATCTACTGCTCACACCTCACAATCATCGCTTAGCATTCTAAGTTTAAGTCTAGAAATAAATCCATATTCCTAGTTCGCTTAAACTAATGCTCTGATACCAACTGCGACATCCCCATTTTCACGGCCAGAAAAGACCGATTTTTTTTATGCTTTATAAAAATCAGACTACCTCTTTTAATAAAAATGTTGCGGAATTTGTTCCCAGAAAAACATGTTAATTGTGTTATCAAAGCATTTCTAAAGAAATGTATTTTTTTATTCACTTTTAAAACATTTGGGATGTCATCGTCAATACAGAAACATAAGCATAAACAGAACTTACATTCATTTACACTAGTGATCTACATCTCTTTTAAATCTCTCAGTGTAATGTAACTTCATATCGACACCTGTGATATAAATAAACTGAGTGGGTCAGGTTGGGAAACCTGGTGAGTACATAGGGTTTTCAACCCACAATAATATAATTATTATATTTAAACATCAAACAATCAACCCAATTACCCATTCCCATTATCTTCTTAAGGATTTACCCTAAGGATCATTTAACCCTTGTTCATTCATTCCTAAGGATCATCCTAAGGAAACAACATGAAGTCCATTGTTTCCAATGACATAGTGGTCAAGCGCAGCTGCTAATATTATCGTGTAGGCGCAGCTGCTAGAATTGGGACATTTTCTATGAGGCGCTTCTGCCGGTATTGACCTTTAAACGCTACTCTCATGGTCATAAGGCTCCCTATTAGGCGCAGCTACCGATACTGTCCTTAGAGCACAGTTGCTAGGATGTTTATCGTAGATCAAAAACATCTACGGGTTGTGGCGCAGCTGTCAGTGGTCATCTATAGGGGACTAGGTCCATTGTTGCCAATGTTTACCTAAAGGGCACTAGGTCCATACTACTAATGTTCCTCTATTTCAGCTTTTATTCCTCATCCTTCATATACCCATGTTTTACCCAACATATTTTGTAGATATAAAATACTTTATACAGTTTACATCATTTAAAACATGTATAAAATCAGTCATCCATCATAGACATCAAGTATTCAGACAATATGCACACATAGCACATAATTTATATTAAAATACTTCATATCTATGTGTAAGATGAAAGGGACTATGCACTCACCTGATAAGGTGGTGACTCGGCACTCGGAGATCACTTCGTTATCTCAAAACAATTTCCCTCGACAAAACCTTGTATTAACACCACTAGGGTTTAGTCTAACGATAACCGCGACAAATTAATAGTCTGACTATTATTACTATTATATAAGCGTTAAATAACACTCAATATAACTCATAATAATAGCCCAAATAATTATTTTAAGGACCTAATAACATTACTATAATTATTTGAAAGCTATATTAACATTTGCGTAAGCGTAGCTCACTTACAATAGATTTTAAAGAAAATCGGGCTTTGCTCGGAGCAGCGTTTCTGAAACCGAAAGACCCTTTTTCTCGGGACTCCGGGAGCCTCAGGGCTTCCCTCGGGTGCTAGGGGTTTTATCTAGGGTTTAGGAGGGTTTAGGGGAGTTAGAGAGAGAAGTGAGAAATGTGTGAAAAAGTCGGAACCCTCGCCCCCCTTTTATACCCAGCGAGGCCTCGGATTACGCTGGGCGTAGTTCTTGGCTTCGCTGGGCGTTCCTCGGATAAGGATGCCAGCTCTCACCATCTGGCTCGCACCCACTCTCGGACCTGGACAAGATCAAGTACGCCGGGCGTACCGAACTTCGGACGCGGGGCATAATGCGAGACTTCGTGCCGATCATCGGTTGCGAGGCCGTGCTCAGCAAGCAACGGCTGGGATTTGGCCACGTCACCACTTCCTTGCAGATTTCGCAATTTTCCTTCCCGACTTCTAAGAAACATAACTTTCGCATACGAGCTCTGTTTTCGACGTTCTTTAAATCCACACGTAGGCGGGAACGTACTCTACAACTTTTGTTTAGACTCTGTCGGCTAATTTTGAATTTATTTTAAAAGTTATATTATTAACAGGCCGGGACAGGATTGGTCCGTTAAAAATTCATAACTTCTTCATCCGACGTCCGTTTTCACCCATATTTTTCTCATTACGCAAATCTTAACGATATCTTTGATTCTCGTTTAGGTCGTGTCGGCTAAAAACCGCTCGATCTTTTATTCGAATTTCGGGTTGTCATTGCTAATCCGAAACTTTGAAAAATCATAACTTCTTCATACGAAGTCAGATTTGGGCGTTCTTTTTATGGACGCTCTCGGTTTACTGTATTCTACGAATTTTGTTTAGATCGCTAAGGCTAAATCTCGCTCTATCGTAAATTCACTATTTACGATTCCTGGTGTCGTGCCGGTTCCGTCGCGAAACTTCGACGGGTCATAACTTCTTCGTTATAACTCAGATTTTGATGCTCTTTATATGTATGGAAACCTTGTAACATATACTACAACTTGGTTGAGATTATTTATTCTTAATAATATTTTGTCGAAAAGTCGTTTTCGACCCCTATTATCTCTAAATTGACTAGCCCGGATCTACGAGCATTACAATTATCTCCCCCTTAGGATGATTACGTCCCGAAATCATCAACGAAACAAGGCTCAAATGATGACTCCATACGTTATCTCTTCATCCTAAGTAATAACCGTAACTTTGATGTTTCTTCGAACGATTATCTAACTCTAAGACTTCCTGACCACAGGCGGTGCCCGATCTTGGACCCGCTCTCTATCTCATGTTAGACTTTCAGTCATGATCTTCATGTCACGATCTCGATCTTTACTGGATACAAACTGAAGATAAGTTCTTTTATTACTACAATGGAACGATGTGTCATATTCTAATGACTTATCATCGTATGTTGCAACACTTAGACTTAGGTCTTTTAGAGTCTTCCAGAACAGGCTATACCTTCCTTCATGTTCTAATCACATCTTAAAAGGTAGCCTTTCTAGCTACAAGCAACTATCGCGATACCTCTACTAATCTCTTTGATTGTCTTTTACTTCAAGCTTTTTAGCTTAAGTCAAATGCTACATCGGACTTGGTTCTCTGAACAATTTAACATACTTATCGTAGGAAGACTCAATTTGATATGACCGCTAAGGTCGAAATAACAATCATCTCTTTAGTCAGTCCTGAAACGATGGTAACGACCTACTTGAATAAAACGGTATCAATTACTAGCTTCTTGGTAACCTTGTGACCTTCCCTGATCCAAGTGTGAGTCCTGTGCTTCCGGTAGTATAGGCCTCCACTACCATTCACACCTACTCATACTCATCCCAAGTATTGTCCTGCAGTTTTCCAAGTCACCATACAAGAAAATCACATAACAACTTAACACATCAAATATCAAAATGAATGTTTTATATTATTCCTTGAAATGTTTACATAGGTGTTCAAGTTCACCATAGACTATGCCACTAACAGGCTACATCACGAGGTACTATCTACACGACTACTTCATAACTCGATCTTTGGATATCAAGCCTTCACTCCTGAATCCTCGCATTGTCATCTGCTTCATCAAGGATCATTTGAAATGCTCTCGCCTTTGGCTTTGGCGACACATTTGGCTTTGTAGCCCCCTCTCTCTTTGGGCAGTCTTGCTTGAAGTGCCCTTCCTCGTTACATACGTAACACACCCTTTTGTTGAATGGACACTTGTTGGCATAATGCCCATGCTTCCCACACTTGAAACAAGTCACCTTCTCCCTTATTTTCAGAAGTGTTTCTTTTTGCACTTCTCACACCATCTTTCTTCACTCCCTACTCCTATAAACTTCCTTGTACTGGACTTGCTTCTCTCATTGTGCTTCGCAGACCCCTCAAACTTCCTCTTTTCGCCAACCTCGGTCTTGTTGGCGGCTCTTCCCTTGATCATCTCCTCAACCGACTTGGCAGCCCATATAGCTGCCTCCAAAGTAGGTGCCTGACGTACTGGCACTGCATACTCCCATTGAAGTCCTTTTGCGTACTTTTTGATTTTCGTCAGCTCATCCGGAACAGGACGTAAGGCGGACTCCATCTTCTCTCTGAAGTTGTTGGTGTCTTCATTAATAGACATGCTTCCTTTCTTCAAGGTAAGGAATTGGTTTTCTAGCTCGAGCAGATTTTGGTCTGAGCAGTACTTACGTTTGAACTGCACCAAAAACTCTGCCCACGTTAGTTGCTGGGGCTCATTGGGGCTTAGAGTCTTCCCCAGAGTGTTCCACCAACGAACCGCGCCTCCTCTGAACTGGCGTACTGTAAACATGGTTTGTAGTTTGCCTCTGCAACCACACGTCATGAAAGCTAACTCCATCTCCGAGATCCAATCCATGACCCCGATCGGATCTTCCTTTCCAGTGAAAGTCGATGGCTTGCAAGTCAGAAAATCCTTGTACTTGCATCCATTCCTCTCGACTCCGTCATCTTGGTTGTTTTGTCGAACTATTGTTGGGTTAAATTGACCAACGGTTCCACTGTAGTTCCCTTCCTTAGTCTGCCCTTCGTTCAACTCAGGCTATTCGATATGTATGGTCGCCTCCTCTCGATTTTGTTGGAGCAAATGTCTGGTTTCCTCCATTTGACGATCCAACATCGTCTGGATCATCGCTTGCACTCCGGCCATTGTTATTGGCTCAGCAGCGGCCATCACAACCGGTATTTGATCAATCATTAGGGGCTGATCTCGGTTCCCATTTGCATTCATGTTTCCGCTACGGGTCCTTGCCATATTGATCTATACACCGAATAAGGTGAATCTAGATGTTTATTTTGGATTGACGTTTAAATCATCCTTATCACCCCAAAACGTTTATATGGTAGTTCTAATATCGTAGTTAAACGCTTAGAATCCTAAACACATAAGGTTTCCAGATCCGGTCGGCAATAGACCATAGATCCGAACAAATAACAGCATATCAGGCACAAGCATTTAGCACATAAAAGCATTTTAGGCACAATCCCTAAAATAATCTACTGCTCACACCTCACAATCATCGCTTAGCATTCTAAGTTTAAGTCTAGAAATAAATCCATATTCCTAGTTCGCTTAAACTAATGCTCTGATACCAACTGTGACATCCCCATTTTCACGGCCAAAAAAGACTGATTTTTTTATGCTTTATAAAAATCAGACTACCTCTTTTAATAAAAATGTTGCAGAATTGGTTCCCAAAAAAACATGATAATTGCGTTATCAAAGCATTTCTAAAGAAATGTATTTTTTTATTCACTTTTAAAACATTTGGGATGTCATCGTCAATACAGAAACATAAGCATAAACAGAACTTACATTCATTTACACTAGTGATCTACATCTCTTTTAAATCTCTCAGTGTAATGTAACTTCATATCGACACCTGTGATATAAATAAACTGAGTGGGTCAGGTTGGGAACCTGGTGAGTACATAGGGTTTTCAACCCACAATAATATAATTATTATATTTAAACATCAAACAATCAACCCAATTACCCATTCCCATTATCTTCTTAAGGATTTACCCTAAGGATCATTTAACCCTTGTTCATTCATTCCTAAGGATCATCCTAAGGAAACAACATAAATTCCATTGTTTCCAATTACACAGTGGTCAAGCGCAGCTGCTAATATTATCGTGTAGGCGCAGCTGCCAAAATTGGGACATTTTCTATGAGGCGCTTCTGTCGGTATTGACCTTTAAATACTATTGTCATGGTCACAAGGCTTCCTATTAGGCGCAAATGCCAATACTGTCCTTAGAGCGCAGCTGCTAAGACGTTTATCATAGATCTAAATCATCTACGGGTTGTGGCGTAGCTGTCAGTGCTCATCTATAGGGTACTAGGTCCATTGCTGCCAATGTTTACCTTTAGGGCACTAGGTCCATACTACTAATGTTCCTCTATTTCAACTTTTATCCCTCATCATTCGTATACCTATGTTTTACCCAACATATTTTGTAGATATAAAATACTTTATACCGTTTACATCATTTAAAACATGTATAAAATCATTCATCCATCATAGACAGCAAGTATTCAGACAATATGCACACATAGCATGTAATTTATATTAAAATACTTCATATCTATGTGTAAGATGAAAGAGACTATGTACTCACCTGATAAGGTGGTGACTCGGCATTTGGACATCACTTCTTTATCTCAAAACAATTTCTCTCGACAAAGCCTAGTATCAACACCACTAGGGTTTAGTCTAACGATAACCACGACAAATTAATAGTCTTTATATAAGCGTTAAATAACACTCAATATAACTCATAATAATAGTCCAAATAATTATTTTAAGGACCTAATAACATTACTATAATTATTTGAAAGCTATATTAAAAGTTGCGTAAGCATAACTCACTTACAACGGATTTTAAAGAAAACCGGGCTTTGCTCGGAGCAGCGTTTCCGAAACCGAAAGACCTTTTTCTCGAGACTCCGGGAGCCTCGGGGCTTCCCTCGGGTGCTAGGGGTTTTATCTAGGGTTTAAGAGGGTTTAGGGGAGTTAGAGAAAGAAAGAAACTGGAGTTAGAAGTGAGAAATGTGTGAAAAAGTCGGAACCCTCGCCCCCCTTTTATACACAGCGAGGCCTCAGATTACGCTGGGCGTTATCTTTGGCTACGCTGGGCGTTCCTCGGATAAGGATGCCAGCTCGCACCAGCTAGCTCGCACCCACTCTCGGACCCGGACAAGATCAAGTACGCCGGGCGTACCCAGCTTCTGACACGGGGCGTAATGCAAGACTTCGTGGCGATCATCGGATGCGAGGCCGTGCTCAGCAAGCAACGGCTGGGATTTGGCCACGTCACCACTTCCTTGCAGATTTCGCAATTTTCCTTACCGACTTCTAAGAATCATAACTTTCGCATACGTGCTCCGTTTTCGACGTTCTTTATATCCACACGTAGGCGGGAATACTCTACAACTTTTGTTTAGGCTCCGTCGGCTAATTTTGAATTTATTTTAAAAGTTATATTATTAACAGGCCGGGACAGGATTGGTCCGTTAAAAATTCATAACTTCTTCATCTGACGTCCATTTTCACCCATCTTTTTCTCATTACACTACTCTTAACGAGATCTTCGATTCTCGTTTAGGTCGTGTCGGCTAAAAACCGCTCGATCTATTATTCGAATTCCGGGCTATACACTGCTAATCCGAAACTTCGAAAAATCCTAACTTCTTCATACGAAGTCAAATTTGGGCATTCTTTTTATGGCTCTCTTGGTTTACCATATTCTACAACTTCCGTTTAGATCGCTAATGCTAAATCTCGCTCTATCGTAAATTCACTATTTACGCTTCCCGATGTCGTGTCAGTTCGGTCGCGAAACTTCAACGGGTCATAAGTTCTTCCTTATAACTCGGATTGTGACGCTCTTTATATGTACAGAAACCTTGTAACATATACTACAACTTGGTTGAGATTATTTATTCTTAATAATATTTTGTCGAAAAGTCGTTTTCGACCCCTATTATCTCTAATTTGACTAGCCCAGATCTACTAGCGTTACAGTGTAAGCTTGAGAAATCCATCTATGGATTGAAAAAAGAACCTCGCAGATCGAATCTTTGTTTTGATGAGAAAGTCAAAGAGTTTGGTTTTTCGAGGAGCGAAGATGAGTCATGTGTATATGTCAAGGCTAGTGGGAGTATAGTTAGCTTTTTGGTATTGTATGTGGATGACATACTACTCATAGGAAATGACATCCCAACTCTACAGGAAGTGAAGTCCTGGCTTGGGAAGTGTTTCTCTATGAAGGACCTTGGAGAAGCTGCCTATATCCTAGGGATAAGGATTTTAAGAGACAGAAGTAAGAGTTACCGATCCAGAGTAATGCCAGATTGAGTAAGACTCAGAGCCCGAGTACAAAGGCTGAGATACCTGAGATGAGTCGAGTACCATATGCTTCCGTTGTAGGCTCGTTCATGTATGCTATGACTTGTACTCGTCCTAATGTGGCCTTTGCTTTGAGCATGGTTAGAAGATATCAGGGGAACCCTGGCAAGGCTCACTGGACTAAGGTAACGAACATTCTCAAGTACCTGTGGAGGACTAAGGACTAGGTCCTTACCCTCGGTGGGAGTGATGACTTGAGAGTAGTAGGGTATAGTGATGCTAACTTCCAGACTGATAGGGATAATTTCTACTCTTAGTCAGGCTGGGTCTTTACCTTAAGCGGAGGAGCAATTACTTGGAAAAGTTCCAAGTAGGAGACAGTAGATGATTCAACATGCGAATCAGAGAACATAGCAGCTAGCGAGGCAACAAAGGACGTAATATGGCTGAAGAACTTCATTGGTGACCTTGGAGTAGTACCAGCTATAAAGGAGCCCATGGAGATTTTATGTGATAGTGAAAGTGCAGTTGCCTTAGCCAAGGAACTAAGGGATCACAGGAGATCCAGAAACATCGACAGAAAATACCATTTCATTAGACATCGAATAGAAGAAGGACTCCTTGTGGCAAAGAGGGTATCATCGGATGAGAACCCAACATATCCCCTCACGATGGGACTGTGTAAGGTTAAGCATCTTCAGTATGCGAGGCACATTGGGCTAAAGGATGATATTAGTTTTAGAAATTAGATAGCTTTTGAAATTTGTAAAGTGTAATTGACATTTGATGATAAATAAAAGTTGTTGTTTATTTATAAGTAAAGTGTTGCTATCTTCTATCAATCGTTTACTATCATTCCATTTTTGCATGTTTTGACTTCCAGAATAATTATGTTATGGTATATCATATTATTCAAACCATCCACAGTCAACCATACTTTGGAAGTAGGTAATGAGGCAAGACTATCATGAAGGGTCTGCAGTGTTCATGAGTACTCCTAGAATAGCTATTTAAATATTGGATTCAACCCACACTCACTTGTATCACTTCATGGAATTTATCTCGAGTGATCGTGAGACGGTAACATCATATAAGTCTTCAAAACTAGATATATAAGTTGTTGACTATGAGTTGGTTATACATTGATTGTATGAAAACGCATTGGTAACTCGATGTTATAAAATATTCCTTTGTGTATGATTCAACAAGTAGTTGAACAAGCATATGAGTCGAAGTTTATCTGTTTCTTTTAGTCCTCGGAGGATTAAAAGTGATATATAGGCCCTTCGACGATTTTGTTTTGACCTATGTACCGGGCCCGGTTAGAACTAAATTGATGTGTTTGATTAAGTTCTATGTCAAACAAATCGGAAATCGGGAAACAAACAGCTGGACAATAAGTATGATATTGTTCCATGTATTTCTCCGGCTGATATCTTGAGAGCAGAGGATTATATGATCACTTATCTTAAATGGCACGTCATCTTAGTTCCGTGAGACTTTGAAAGAGCTACGATTGTTGATTGGTTCCTGAAGTCATACTTGCAGTTATAGTTATTAGACTTATCCAAGTGGGAGATTGTTGGATTAGATGTCTAAGTTTTCATAAGTATTTCTGGTATGTACTTGACCTGGTTGGCATGGTCCATTTGGGTTGCATGGCATCATAACACTTGGATAGACAAAATGAGAAAATGACACTTATGGTTTATTAATATATTATAAGTTCTAATATATTAATAATATTATTTAATTAGTATTGATCAAGAATTAATTTGGAATTAATTTTGTGATAAAAAAGAGACTAATTAAATATATGGGGTTGATTGTGTAAATCATCAATTCTTATGTAGTGGGCTAATGATCCATGGTCTATTGGATTGGGCTAAAACCCATTAGGTGCTCCATGGATGCTCCATGGAGGTTAAAACCCATGGATCATGGAGGAAATGAAAAGCCAGGTCAATTAGGGTTTACATGGTGTAACCCTACTTATGACACACTATATAAAGACCCCATGAGCTACCAAAACCGGTACTAAGAGAAGAACAAGAGGGCTAGCCGATTTTGAGTGTTTGTGTACTTCTCTCAAAGTTATTCCAAGAGTTGTGGTGTTATGTGAAACACTTGAGGCATCACATTTAGGGTGCTAGGATCACAAAGTTCTTAAGGAATCCAAGCAACAAGAAAGGTATGTTCTTCTACTAGCTTTTATGTTTCAAGTTCCCCATGCCATGCTAATTAGGTTAAGAACCTTGGAATAATCAAATTTGGATGTATCTTAGTAAAACATAGAACCAAGGTTTGTAGGGTTGCATGTACATCTTAGGAGTGTTAGAATGCTCAAAACCTTTCAATCACTTCAAGGAATTTATCACGAGTGATTGTGAGACGATAATATCATATAGTCTTCAAACCAAGATATATGAGTTGTTGACTACGAGTTGGTTGTGCATTGATGGCACGAAAACACTTCAGTAACATGATGTTATAAAACGTGTCATTGTGCATGATTTGATTAGTAGTTAGTACAAGCATATATTGCCGAAGTATATTTGTTCCCTTTTATCCTAAGAGGATTAAAAGCAATATCTTGGGCCCCTCGATGATTCTGTTTTGACTTATGTGCAGGGCCCGGTCAGAACTAAATTGATGTGTTTAGTTATGTTCTATGTCAGACGAATCGGAAATCGGGAAACAAACTGCTGGACAATAAGTATGGCATTATTCCATGCATTTGTCTGGATGATATCTTGAGAACAGAGGAGTTTATGATCCCTTATCTAAAGCATGTGTCACTGACTGGGTCAGAGTTGACAACGGATTTTGAAAGCTTACGATTGCTACGTCGGATCTTGAAGTTACATTCGCAACCATAGTTATTAGACTTATCCAAGTGAGAGTGTTGGATTTGGTGTCTAAGCCCATAACTATTACTAGGATGTACTTGAACCAACTGTAGCATGGTCCTTTTGGGTTGCCTTCGTCAATGCAATTTGATAGGATGGACTTTTGAGAATAAGGTTATTTGTAATTTATTAATATATTATAAGTATAATATATTAATTGAGAAATCATATTATTTAGTTAGTATTGGTCAAGAATTAGTTTGGAATTAATTTTGTGATCAAAAGAGACTAATTAAATATGTGGGGATTGATTGGGTAAATCAATCATTCTTATAATGTGGGCTAATGATCCATAATTACTTAGGATGGGCTAAACCATTGACATACTCCATGGATAGTCCATGGAGATTAACCTATGGAGCCTAAGTATATGAAAGGTCATTAGGGTTTACAAAGTATAACCCTAGCATTTGCCACATTATAAATACTCACCCTAGAGCTAAAATCGGCACCCACATACATTCTAAAAGAGTGAAGTTGATTTTATGCTAAATAACCTTTTCTCTAAAGCCTGCTCTTGCATTGGTGTTTGTGAACTATTAGAGGCATCACACTTGGGGTGCTCAAGCTTTCATAGGTCAATAACTCTACCCTACTCAAGAGGTAAGCATCCAAACTAAGTTTATATTGTATAGCTTCAACTATATGCTAGCTAGGGAGAATGCTTTGGAAAAATTGAAAAAATATATGAATCATTAGAGAAAACATAGATCCAAAGCATTTAGGGTTGCATGTGCATCGAATTGTTATAGTGCTCAAAACCCAACAAATCATTCCACGGTTAAGTATGGTAATACCTAGTACAGACGGTTAAGTTGTGTTTTGGTTTCGCAACCAATAGGTAGTGGTTAGTGTCCCAAGTGTGGAAGAATTGGGAATTCTCAGATGGAGCATCCATTGAAGGTTTTGTTTAGCTTCCAGGGATCGACAGTACATTCAGCATGGGTGTGCGGGTTATTTAGCGTATGTAGTGGATACGCGTGTCGGGGATCAGACCACGGTTTCCCGAGAGGGTGGACGGTCAACATGAGGTCTAGAGTTAGACCGGGATTGTGGTCTGCGGATTAGATCAGGAGTTCAAAACTCCAAGTGGGGGAGAACAGGCTATATGGGAGAGGGCACCAGGATGCATCTAGGGTTATGCTCAACAGACTTAGGGCGGTCCGGATAGACTGAAGGCCAGTGGTGTAACGCCCGCAAATCCGAGCTAGTCAATTTAGAGACGATGAGCATCAAAAATGAGTTTTTGATGGAATATTATTTAGAAGGATTAATCTTAACCAAGTTGCATTATATGTTACAAGGGTTCCATACATATAAAGAACGCCAAAATCCGAGTTATAACGAAGAAGTTATGGCTCGTTGAAGTTTTATGGCAAAACCGGCACGGCACCGGAGACGTAAATAGTGAATTTATGGTAGATGACTTTTTAGCCTTAGTAACCTAAACAAAACTCATAGAATATGATAATCTGAGAGTGTCCATAAAAAGAACGCCCAAATCTGACTTCGTATGAGGAAGTTGTGATTTTTCTAAGATTTAGCATTGCAGTGCACGACCCAAAAGTTGAATTTTAGTTCGAGCGGTTTTTGGCCTACGCGACCTAAATGAAATTTGAAGATCTCATTAATAGGAACTCAACGGTAAAAAGACAGACGAAAAAGGAGTCCGTATGTAGAACTTATGAATTTTACACGGACATTTAACAATATAATCTCCTCGTACTGTTAAATTTAAGATCGATCGAGAAGTAGCCGACGGAGTCAAAATGAAAGTGGTAGATCTTATTTTTACCTATGCGTGGATATAAAGAACGTCAAAAACGGACGTCGTATGTGAAAGTTACGGATTTTAGAATTCGGAAGTGTGCTGTGCGAAAATGGATGATGTGGCACAATCTTGGCCATTGCTTTCTCCCCAAGTCTTGCAACTAGATGGTGACATATGGCACCAAGTTCAGCCATTTTCACCCTATAAATAGAACCTCTCCCACCCTCATTTTCTTCACACCTTTCCCATTCTTTCTTCTCTTTACTCTCTCTCTCTCTCTCTCTAGAACCTCTTTCTAGCCCTGAAACCCCCCGAAAAGCCTAGGGAACCTCCCTAGCATGAGGCGGAAGCCCCGGGGTGCTCGAAGGCTCCGAGAAGAAGAGCTTATCGGCTCGGAAACGCTGCTCCAAGCAAAGCCCGGTTTTCTATAAAACCCGCTGTAAGTGAGCTACGCCTACGCTATTTTTAATATAGCTTTTATTTAATTATAGTAACGTTATTAGGAACTTATAATAAGTACTTGGGCTATTAATATGGGTTATATAAGTATTGTTTAACGCTTATATAATAGTAATAATAGTTAGACTATTAATTAGTCTCGATGAATAATAGACTAAACTCTAGTGGTAATAATACTAGGTTTCGTCGAAGGAAATTATTTTTAATAAAGAAGCGAAGCGCTGTCTGAGTTCGGAATCACCACCTTATCAAGTGAGTGCATAGTTACTTTCTTCTTAAACATAGATATGAAGTATTTTATATAAATTACGTGTTGTGTGTGCATATTATCTGTATACTTGCTATCTATGTTGCATGAATGATTTTATACATGTTTTAAATGATTTAAACTTTATATGTATTTTATATCTACAAAATGTGTTAGGTAAAACATGGGTAGATGTAATAGTTACTGTGTGACCAAATAAAATAATGAGAGGCCTCGTTATAGATTTTATTGATGATCCAGTCATCTAGCGGAGTATAGATGACGACCACAAACTATTCTAAACAGTCTAATGGAACGCTAGCAGGCTCGCAACCTGTAGATGTTTAGTTGAATTGTGTGTTTATTTGAACTATGTGCTCACCAGCAGTACTCCATCCCCCACATGGTTGCCTTATTTGACATGAATTGCTGAGGAACCCCCGAAGCATGTTTTGCCACACCGATGTAAGTCCCTTAGACTAGGTCCCTTGTGTTAGATGTTTTAGGGACGTAAAGTGAGGATAACGGGAATGGGTAATCGGGTTTGTTTGGTTTGATAAAGTTAATAAACTTATTTATTGTGGGTTGAAAACCCTATGTACTCACCAGGTTTCCCAACCTGACCCACTCAGTTTATTTATATCACATGTGTTGATATGAAGTCACATTACACTGAGAGATTAAGGACATATAAATCACTAGTGATAATGAATGTATGTTCTGTTTATGCTTATGTTTCTGTATTGACGATGACATCCCAAATGTTTTAAAATGAATAAAAATACTTTTCTTTCTGAAATGCTTTGATAACGTATTTATCATGTTTTACTGGGAACAAATTCCGCAACATTTTTATTAAAAGAGGTACTCTGATTTTTATAAAGCATAATAAAAATCGGTCTTTTCTGGCCGTGAAAATGGGGATGTCACAGTTGGTATCAGAGCATTAGTTTAAGCGAATTAGGAATATGGATTTATTTCTAGACTTATACTTAGAATGCTAAGCGATGATTGTGAGGAGTGTGTCTAATATATTTTAGGAAGTACACCTGAATAGACACGAGTACTAGCTCATTTAGGGAAGATGCCAAAATTTCTTTCATGTGCTAAATGATTTGCGATGCTTTATGAGGCTATCGCTTGATCGGATCTATGGTCTGTTGCCGACCGGATCTGGAAACTTTATGTGTTCAGATTTCTAAACGTTTAATTACGATATTAGAACTGGCATGTAATTTCTCGAAGTAATAAGGAAGAATACACGTCTAAACCTTCCTCTATCTATATTATCGTCTCGATTCACCAAACAACTGATTTGGTGTGCAGAACATCATGGTGAAGACTTGTAGTGAATTGAGTAAATGGAAGAAATAAGAAGTCTTACGATATTGAATGATACCTATCGGAAGATATTGTAAGAGTGATATCTTGCCTTTAGAATGCGCCTAATAAATAATACGTCTAGGACGGGAGAAGTACACATTCGATTAGCAGAAAAAAAGATTTTTGGTATAATCCATGAAGTTATCCTGTCATCTTACATTACCATCACCAACCGAGTTAAAGTAGAATTGATGATTGAAGATACACATGGAAGAAGTCCTAGTAGAGTCTAGGGAAAATTATATGATTGTTTGGACACATGTGAATGTGTTAAAATTGATTTTGTGATAATGACTTGGTGAACTGCGAGACAATACTTGGGACGAGTACGAGTAGGTGTGAAAGGTAGTAGAGGCCTATACTACCGGAAGCACAGGACCTACGCTTGGATCAGGGAAAGTCACAAGGTTACCAAGAATCTAGTAATTGATACCGTTTTATTCAAATATGTTGTTACCATCGTTTCGATAATGACTAAAAGGATGATTGTTATTCCGACCCTAGCGGTCATACCGAATTGAGTCTGACTACGATGAGTATGTTACGTGGTTCAGAGAACCAAGTTTGATGTAGCATCTGACTTAAGCCGGAAGATTGAAATAAAAGATAATCGAAGCAATCGGTAGAGGTATCACAATAGTTTGTTGTAGCTAGAAATGCTACCTTTAAGATGAGATTAGAACATGAAGGAAAGTATAGTCTGTTCTGGAAGACTCTAAGAGACCTGGGTCTAAGCATTGCAACATACGATGATAGGTCATTAGAATATGACACATCGTTCCATTGTAGTAATAAAAGAACTTATCTTAAGTTCGTATCCAGTGAGGATTGAGATTGTGACTTGAGGGTCCTAATTTGGAGTCTAACGTGAGATAGGGAGCAAGTGCAAGATCGAGCACCGCTTGCAATCGATAAATCCAAGAATTAGATACTCATTCGAGGAACATAGAAGTTACGATTATTACCTAGGATAAAGAGATAACATATGGAGTCATTATACATCCCTGTTTCGTTGATGATTCCGAGACGTAATCATCCTAAGGGGGAGATAATTGTAACGCCCGCAAATCCGAGCTAGTCAATTTAGAGACGATGAGCATCAAAAATGAGTTTTTGATGGAATATTATTTAGAAGGATTAATCTTAACCAAGTTGCATTATATGTTACAAGGGTTCCATACATATAAAGAACGCCAAAATCCGAGTTATAACGAAGAAGTTATGGCTCGTTGAAGTTTTATGGCAAAACCGGCACGGCACCGGAGACGTAAATAGTGAATTTATGGTAGATGACTTTTTAGCCTTAGTAACCTAAACAAAACTCATAGAATATGATAATCTGAGAGTGTCCATAAAAAGAACGCCCAAATCTGACTTCGTATGAGGAAGTTGTGATTTTTCTAAGATTTAGCATTGCAGTGCACGACCCAAAAGTTGAATTTTAGTTCGAGCGGTTTTTGGCCTACGCGACCTAAATGAAATTTGAAGATCTCATTAATAGGAACTCAACGGTAAAAAGACAGACGAAAAAGGAGTCCGTATGTAGAACTTATGAATTTTACACGGACATTTAACAATATAATCTCCTCGTACTGTTAAATTTAAGATCGATCGAGAAGTAGCCGACGGAGTCAAAATGAAAGTGGTAGATCTTATTTTTACCTATGCGTGGATATAAAGAACGTCAAAAACGGACGTCGTATGTGAAAGTTACGGATTTTAGAATTCGGAAGTGTGCTGTGCGAAAATGGATGATGTGGCACAATCTTGGCCATTGCTTTCTCCCCAAGTCTTGCAACTAGATGGTGACATATGGCACCAAGTTCAGCCATTTTCACCCTATAAATAGAACCTCTCCCACCCTCATTTTCTTCACACCTTTCCCATTCTTTCTTCTCTTTACTCTCTCTCTCTCTCTCTCTAGAACCTCTTTCTAGCCCTGAAACCCCCCGAAAAGCCTAGGGAACCTCCCTAGCATGAGGCGGAAGCCCCGGGGTGCTCGAAGGCTCCGAGAAGAAGAGCTTATCGGCTCGGAAACGCTGCTCCAAGCAAAGCCCGGTTTTCTATAAAACCCGCTGTAAGTGAGCTACGCCTACGCTATTTTTAATATAGCTTTTATTTAATTATAGTAACGTTATTAGGAACTTATAATAAGTACTTGGGCTATTAATATGGGTTATATAAGTATTGTTTAACGCTTATATAATAGTAATAATAGTTAGACTATTAATTAGTCTCGATGAATAATAGACTAAACTCTAGTGGTAATAATACTAGGTTTCGTCGAAGGAAATTATTTTTAATAAAGAAGCGAAGCGCTGTCTGAGTTCGGAATCACCACCTTATCAAGTGAGTGCATAGTTACTTTCTTCTTAAACATAGATATGAAGTATTTTATATAAATTACGTGTTGTGTGTGCATATTATCTGTATACTTGCTATCTATGTTGCATGAATGATTTTATACATGTTTTAAATGATTTAAACTTTATATGTATTTTATATCTACAAAATGTGTTAGGTAAAACATGGGTAGATGTAATAGTTACTGTGTGACCAAATAAAATAATGAGAGGCCTCGTTATAGATTTTATTGATGATCCAGTCATCTAGCGGAGTATAGATGACGACCACAAACTATTCTAAACAGTCTAATGGAACGCTAGCAGGCTCGCAACCTGTAGATGTTTAGTTGAATTGTGTGTTTATTTGAACTATGTGCTCACCAGCAGTACTCCATCCCCCACATGGTTGCCTTATTTGACATGAATTGCTGAGGAACCCCCGAAGCATGTTTTGCCACACCGATGTAAGTCCCTTAGACTAGGTCCCTTGTGTTAGATGTTTTAGGGACGTAAAGTGAGGATAACGGGAATGGGTAATCGGGTTTGTTTGGTTTGATAAAGTTAATAAACTTATTTATTGTGGGTTGAAAACCCTATGTACTCACCAGGTTTCCCAACCTGACCCACTCAGTTTATTTATATCACAGGTGTTGAGATGAAGTCACATTACACTGAGAGATTAAGGACATATAAATCACTAGTGATAATGAATGTATGTTCTGTTTATGCTTATGTTTCTGTATTGACGATGACATCCCAAATGTTTTAAAATGAATAAAAATACTTTTCTTTCTGAAATGCTTTGATAACGTATTTATCATGTTTTACTGGGAACAAATTCCGCAACATTTTTATTAAAAGAGGTACTCTAATTTTTATAAAGCATAAACAAAATCGGTCTTTTCTGGCCGTGAAAATGGGGATGTCACGAGCGGGGCGTACCAGTCAGGTCGAAGGCCTAGAGAACGGTTCAAACAGGCTGAAGGCCTGGAGAGGTGGTCCAGACATGTTGAAGGTTCTAAGAGTGGTCCAGATAGCCTGAAGGCCCGGTGAGGTGGTCCAGTCATGCTGTAGAATCTGTATGTGATCTGTTAGAAATACGTTTAGGAATTGAGTGTGCTAATATGCTGTAGCAATCAGTAGGTCTGTTTCCTGGTATTGAGCATGCTGCTTTGTGGTAATAACCAGTGGAACTGTATGTTATCTGTGCTTGCTGGTTATCACCTATGAAGTGCCCTTAGGAACAGTCGGTGGTCATGTAGGAGAGCTTGGAAACTCTTGAGTAGCAACTTGTTCCAATAAGGGAATCATGTGAGGTAGAGTTTTAGTATTTTGATGCTTGTTTGGTGATGTGAGGAACATTGCTTACGCCTTGCGGGCAGCGGAGGAAAGTGGGTACCTTCAGGACTGAAGGAATGGGCCACTGAAGAGAAGACGACAACGTTGATAGGTTATCAGAAGCAGTAAGGACTGAAGGGAGTATTAGTCAGGTATCAAAATGAATCCAGGGACATGTTTGCCCCTATTCCTACAGATTCGCAAGTTGTTGTTAAGGATCAGATGTAATGTTGGAGTTCTCGGTTGATCATCTTCTTTCTTCGCTCTAGAGATTGGTAACGACATGGTAAAGAGTAAGAGGTTATACTAAGGTTTGGGTGTATCGTATGGATTCAGATTGTGAAAGGTTCGCTATTGTCCTATATGAGGGTCTTCTCTGCATAATTTGTGTTAGTTTCACTCAGAAACTTAGGGGTGGATTCATGGACGACCATTTCAAGATGACTGATAGTGGAAACTTGTGTTGGGGATCGCAAGTGTATCCTGGGAGGCATGCACTCTGGAGGTCGGTAAGGTAAAAGGGGGAACCTTTTGTTTGTAGGATGAATCACGAGTTGCAGGCAAAAAGGTAAAATATCATCTATGGGAAATTGAGGGTTGTTGGGTTAGAGTGTCCCTGTCTGTCAGGTTTTGAGAACTGGGTGAGATCTTGCTCCTGATTATCTATGCCAACGCATTGTGTTGGGAGGGTTGAGGCGGTCCTGATCGATGCAGTAGGCCAAGATACCCAGTGTAGGCTGACTGTAAGTCGTAGGCACGGAGACTCGAGAGGATTAGTAGGGTTACAGTAGTAGGCCAAGATACGCGGTGCGGGCCGACTGTAAGTCGTAGGCACGGATACAGGAGGAGCAGTGGGTTTGAGGCGGTAGGTCAACAAACCCTGAGAATTTCAATCGGGTGATTGATTGGATTCGAAATATTAATATTCCAGCCCAAGGCTGATCGGGCCAGTCATAGGTGTCGGTGTTTATGCGCTAGCAGTTGGCTGTTACTGTGTGTAGATTCGGGAGCTGAACGATGCATTATCCTGTCAGCACAATAAGGGTTCTTCTCCTAGTTTGCCTACTATAGTCTGTGTTATCCCTGAAAATTTAGTCATCGAATGAGTTCCCTTGAAAGAATATATAATATCTTCTCCAATAGAGAATTATCAGCAGCCACGTAACGTCCATGATTGTGTTTAGGGAAGGACTCCAGGTTTCAGGGAATGATCCACTTCTTGAAGAAGGGAAATTGGGTTCCCGATATATCGAGCCATTTCGGGTTTTGCCAAGATTGGCAAGGCAGTATATCGACTGGGTCTCCCGGAGGAGTTCAATCAGATTCATAGCACTTCCTATGTCTTGCAGTTGCGAAAGTGAATGTCGGGCAACCAGTGGCGGAGCTTGAAGTTTTGGTGTGGGGGGGGGGGGGGGCAAAAATAGAATATCTATAAAAAATTTAGAAGAACAGGAGCAGAAGTCAAATTTTATAGTTTTAGGCATAATATGTAACTTTTTTTATTAGTTATGGAGTAATTATGAAAAAAATAGGGGGAGGGGGGCACAGCCCCCCTGACCCTACATAAGCTCCGCCATTGCAAGACTGAAACTTTACGACTATAAGGGCTTAGAGGAGTCCAGATCTGAAGTTACAACTTCAGATCATGCCCAATACCCGAAATAACCCACAACCAACTATAAAATGGCCCTAAACCTTTGCATGAAGAGAGCTAGCTAAAGATAAGTCAAGGTAACGACTTGTTACCTTCAAGATGAAGTAGAGTCAGATCCACAAGCTTCTCTTTGCTCCAAGCTTCTTAGACTTCAAGCCTTCTTCACAAAATACACCTTCCAAGCTTCTTAACACACAAAATGGAGAGTAGGCGAGATTAGGATTTTCTGAACTCAAGAGGGACGGTAAGGGAGGCAGATGGAGGCTAATGGCCCTTTAAATAGGGTGTAAACCCTGGAAATTAAGTTTTCATTTTCTAGCTCCTACTCGTCGAGTTGGGGTCCTCCGACTCGTCTAGTAGACCTCATAAATCACGTGGGCTGACTAATCCCTACACGACGAGCTGATCCTTCCAACTCGTCGAGTAGGTTTCTTTAATTTCATGCAAATCTCTAAATCTCATTCCCAGAAATCGGGATGTTACAACTCTCCCCCACTTGAACTAGGCTTCATCCTCGAAGCCTGCTGCAGTGGATAAATCTGGACAATGCTTTAGCATTCCAACCTCTGGCTCCCAAACCTACTCAGATCCCCTCCGAGGTTGCCACTTGTACCCTTACCAAAGGTACCTCCTTGCTACGCATAACCTTTACATCTCATTCCAAGACGATCACCGGCCTCTTGACGTAGTTCAAGCGCTCATCGTCCTGAACATCACCGAATGATGGTATGGCATCCTTGTCCGCAATGGCGAAGCTTATGTAGGGCCAGGGTGGGTGTGCCCCCCCCCCCCCCCCCCCTTATTTTTTCATAATTACTCCTTAACTAATAAAAAAGTTACATATTATGCCTAAAAATTTGAAATTTCACTTTGGCCCCAGTGTTCTTCAATTTTTATACATATTCTATTTTCGCCCCCCCCCCCCCCCAAACCAAAACTTCAAGCTCCGCCAGTCCAGTCTTGGGCAAGTTATGGCCTTCCCCTTACCTAAAACTTCTCCTTTAGCTTGGGTTTCGCATTTAGGACCTTGCATGTACGTAAAGTTTGCAACTTTACATGGAAAACCATGCCCTAGGAGGTTAGATACGAATTTTAGAGCTTTGGGGTAGCTTAAAAATGTCTGGCTGAGAAATGGACCGAAAGGACTCGACGAGTTGCATGGCCAACTCGACGAGTCGGATGAAGATTGCCTGTATTGTTTCTGCATGGACTCGACGAGTCAGTGAGAAGACTCGACGAGTTAGTTAGTTAGGGTTTTTCCCGATATTTGGACCTCGCATGGACTCAACGAGTTGCCTGGAAACTTGGCGAGTCAACTAGGGTTTTCACGATATCTCGAGTTATGGAAGGACTCGACGAGTCAGTGGGATACACTCGATGAGTTAGGTCAACATAGACTGTTGACTTTAACTTTGACCAAGGGTTGACTGGTTTGACTTCTAGGGGTATTTTAGTAATTTGGGAATTTATGGAAGTGGTCATTGGTGGAATGTAAGTGTTTGAGTTGGAGCTGTATTTGGAGGAGTTGACATTATCATCCCGAGCTACTTGTGAGGTGAGTTGTCCTCACTATACTAACAGGGTCGTAGACACCAATGTCGACCCTTTTCGGATTTGTATCTGGGTTTATTGTATGATAAGCTTATTGTTTTACATCCTGGTAGTTAGGATGGTGATATGCTTAGTGACCTAGTAGGTCGGTATCCTGGTATATAGGATAATGCTATGTTAGTGACCGGTTAGGTCTGTATCCTGGTTATAGGATGTTGTTATGATTAGTGATCGGTTAGATCGGTTTGATTGTTATATATGCTAGCTATGATATTTATGTGCACATGATTTTGATTTAGGCGTTGAGTTGAGGCGGACCTGCTTTATGCTGAAGGCCAACATACCCTGGGCAGACCGGATAGACCGCAGACCCGGGAGGGCATACTAGTCAAGCAGAAGGCCCGGCGAGCGGTCCAGATAGGTTGAAGGCCCTGAGAGGCGGTCCAGACGTGACGAAGGCTCGGAGAGCAGTCCAGATAGACTGATGACCCTACGAGGCGGTCCAGTCAGGCTGATAGCTCATTATGTATGCTGTTTTTTTATATGATATGATTATAATTGTATGGCGTTGGTATTTTGAGGAACTCACTAAGCTTTGGGCTTACATTTGCTGATTATGCTTCAGGTACTTCTAATGATCGCGGGAAGGTGAAGGTGTGATCGTACACCTCCTTATGTTTTCATTATTTGATTATGGGATACTCTAACACTAAACTATTTTGAAAAAAAAATATTTTATAATAATTATTGGTTAGGAATGTTTTAAAAAGTTTAAATTTGGCATGATTTTTATGGGTGTTACACAAAAATCATAATTCATCATATTCGAAGTAAAGTTGAAATTCGAAGTTTAAAAGCTGAAAATCAAACCTTTTGAGTATCCTTTGGAATCCCATAACCATTAGAGTACATCAGGACCAACAAAAGTTGCAGATACCCCCCACTTTGGCTTCTTTATGGGTAAGCGAGGACACATAATGGAAACATGGAAGCCCCCGACCAAACCAAGCAGTGAAGGGGGAAAATCGACGGTAGAGAAGTGATCCGCTGCTACCTTCTGTGGTTTCCTCATCGCCTGCATCTTCGTCTGACGTCAACCATAGGGATGGTGCACGGCGGTGTCGAACCCTAACCAATGTTGGACACGGGAGAAAATCATAACATATGTGTTTCTTTCAAACATATACTATTGCAGTGAAAGGCAGTTCAAAGCAAAGCGTTATCTTTTAGCATTGGACCGGTTGAAATCGACGGCTGTTGCAAGAAGAGGAAGGTGGAAGGAGTCGGTGGACTGAACAACGCCTGAATTTCTTTTTCCATCTTAGCAAACGCATAACTGACGATCTTTGAGGTGTAACGACGCCGGAACAAGTAGAGGTCAAATAACCGACGTTAATGGAAATTATCTAAAGTTGGGAAAGTATTTGAGTCGGTGATTATGAAAAGGTTAGGGAAGCATCTGTTTCGTTGTTGGACAAGAACGGCGGTGGAAGCATATAAGCAAGGGAAGGGGAAAAAATAAGACCACCAAAACCTATGTGGTCAAAATGTAAAAGGCAAAAAGTTTGGTGGTGAAATTCGAAAACCCAAAAGAGAATTGTACCTAAGGATCCCCATAATTAAGGTTATATATAATTAGCATCATTTGAAAAAAAATTCTAACCAATAAAATATTTCATAATTGTGTTTGTGTAAATTACCCACCCCAACCATGTAAAAGATGATCTTGTTGAACTCTTTATAAACTTATTAAAACAAACAATTCAATATCACATTATATATTATTATATTTACAAAAGGAACTCAAATTGGATCATCTTATTCGAATACATCAATTCAACAACTCAAATACTCAAATTACCACATTGCCACTCCTGAAATTTACCCACGAATGTCGATGGACTTCACTTCCTGCTTCTTCTCTTCCGCCTTGGGCACAGTCACCGTCAGCATGTCGTTCTCCATGCTAGCTTTCACCTCTTCCAATTTTGCATTTTTCGGCAGCATGAATCTCCTCAAGAACTTCGCAGAGCTCCTGTCTACCCTATGCCACTTGTCGTTCTTGTCCTCATGTTCCTTGCTCCTCTCCCCGTTTATCTGCAACACCCTTCTTTCTTCAACCTCCACCTTCACCTCCTCTTTCTTCAGTCCAGGTATGTTCGCCTTGAAAACGGGTGCCTCCGGCATCTCCTTCCAATCGATTCTGGCGTTAGCGATTGCTGCTGTTTCGCATGATTATTCGGGTATGTTGTTGAGGACACTTGAAAAGCCCTAGAAAGGATCCCAGATATCGATGGAGAAGGGATCGAATATGCTGCTCCTTCTGCCTGTAAAGAAACTTGGAATGAACGACATAATTGAAACGTTAGACGAATATTTGATTTTTGGATTGTGACACTATGAAATTACAAGTTCTCTTGTCTTTAGGAGGTCGAAAGGAGATCATTATTTATAGGAGGGAAAAAGTGATCAAGTGGGCTTTAAAGATTTCTAGTATTGTCTTGAAGATCGAGGTGATACTTCTGAAAACTTCCAGAGAGAAAATGGCGATGGAATGGACCCACCGGGTTGATCTTGGTTTAGATGGGCCAAATGGATCAATACAATTTTTAGTAGGCCATTATGCAGTTCATAATTCCATCTCTAACGCCTCGTTCTCGAGTTTAGCAAAAGAAAACAAGAGAAGAGAAAAGAAAGTCACCAGAGAAAAGAAAGGAAAGGAAAACAAAATTTTCTTTTGTGTTCCCGAGTTGGAGAGAAGTGGAAGGAAAATGAATCATTTAGTTCTTTCTTTCCAAATCCTCCCAAATAGGAAGGAAAGTTAGGAGCAATGTTTTAAAACCCGGGTCGACCCGGCCGGTTCAACCGGTTGGACCGTGACCCGGGATAGAAGGCGGGTCAATTGAGAACAGTTTTTTTGTAAAAGTTCGGACTGGATCGAACCGGCCGGGTTTCCCCTAAACCACGGTTCAACCGCTTATGTTGAACCAGTTAAACCGGATTGACCCGTTTTAATAGGTTTTGGATATTTGGATACAAGTAGCGAACGCCAAAACAACGAGCCGTTTGCAGTTTCTTCAATGTTTAAACTTTATGGACATCAAATTATTGGTTTTATATGTTTATGCATTATGCAAGAAAGTAAAAATATATAAAAATAGAAAAAGACTATAAACCGGGTTGACCCGACAGTTCAACCGATTGACCCGTGAACCGGTCATCACACCGGGTCAACTAAAAACCCGGGTTTTAAAACATTGGTTAGGAGGGAAAATGATCCTCCCATTTCCCTCCACTTCCTTCCACTTCCCTCTTTTAATGAAACTCGGGAACACCAATTTCTTTTATTTTCTTCTCATTTCCACTCATTTCCTTTTCTTTCTCTCGTTAAGTTGAACTCGAGAACAGGGTGTAAATATTATTAAAAGAGAAACCTCAAATTTAAAATTGAAGAAATAAGGACCCTTGATTGTATTTCACTCTTATTGTCTCCACCTTTGGATCATTTTGATGACATCATCTTTCAAATACACACGCGCCTCAAATTACCTCTTACGTTTCATACCTAATTTCATTCCTCGGTTTTCTCTTCACAGAATCAGCCATCGTTAAAGGCTCTTAAAGCATATCTCCTATGTTTCTTCTTTATCTCTTGAGTCTCTGGCAGCCGTTTATTACCACCACCTTTAGTATATGCTGCCAGTACAACCTACAAGAATGTAATTGACCATTCCTTATGATACTTATTTTTTGTTTTCTATCATAGATACGCATCGTGGTTTTGAATTTTTTTTGGGTGTTTTTTTGTTAGTCGAACATATGCCAAGAGCATATATCGACATCGCCATGATCTTCTTATTTTTCTAATTCAGGTACCTCCATCTCTTTTGTTGTAAACCTTAATCCATTCCATCAATCTACACCAGAGAACGTAACCCTATCGAATTGATCCTATGTGTTATTATCGAAAAGATACCAGAAATCGGTACCTTTATCTCTTTTCTGTAAGGCCATCTGCGTTCCATGAAATTGATTCTTCTGCTATTCTTGAATTCCAAGGAGTTGGATGAAACTGTATTAAAGAGATGAAAAATGAGCATCGTACCACAGGAGACAGTTGAGGTCATAACACAGAGCATTGGCATAAATAATTTGTCTCCAGATGCTGCATTAGCTCTTGCTCCTGATGTTGAATATCGAATGCGTGAAATAGTGCAAGTAATTCTTGTTTATAAAAAGTGTTCCTTTGACTCGCATAAGTCTGAAAGGTTTGTGGTATTTTATCTTTTGAGGGCTTGAAATTGCGGATTGCCTTAGTAGGGTTCTTTGTATCTTAGGTATCTTCATTCATGTAAAAGAGGAATACATAAACATAATTCATATAGATTTAATAAACCATAAAAAAAGGAATCCCCCTATTAGTAATACCATTGTATGAACCATAACAAATATAAAAGAAACACCACTGTTTATTTGTCCAGATTAAGTGTTGTCCCCATTAAGTCCATTAATTCAAAAAGAAAAAAACAACTTAAACAAGTGAAGCTACAGTACTATAAGAAAAGTACCTGTAATCTTCTAGCAAGGGCCTCATCTTCAGAAACTTGTGGCAATCTCTTTTGTGCAAGTGGCTCATCTTGAACTCCTTCAGTTAAAGGTCTTTTCTTTTTGTTTGGTGAAGACTTTTTTCTTAAATCATAAAGAGCTTTATATTTGAATAAGTAGTGCCAAGGATTAGTTCTATTACATCACCATCTCTGATTGTTAGCTTTTGTCCAGATAAGAGCTTCTTCCTTTGATCCTGTGATCTAATGACAACTGGGTTTGTTCCTTCCTACAAGCACATACCTTTTGTCAAATAGACGTTGCATTTTTGACAAGGTTATAGTGTTAAAGGGATCAAACAGAGGGGTATTTTGGTCATTTAACAATGCTATATCTGAAATCTATGTGGTTCTGAACAGGATAAATTAATCAACGTATTTGGTCCATGTGAGAATGTCATCAAAGCCATCAAATTAGTTCGATCAATAACCTATGAGGGTGATTAATCCATTGTTCTTAATTTATAATTAATATATATATATATATATATATATATATATATATATATATATATATATATATATATAGTAATATAAATTAAGGTTTTAATTTGTTATATGAGTGCAACATGCGGAAGCTTCTGCAACACAAGAGGAATTGTGGCGGGAGTTTAACGAACCTTGTTGGCGTGAGTATTTTGAACGTAAAGAAGCAGAAAAAGCCACGCTGAAGGAATCCGGTGAATCGGAAAAAGGGAAGCAGCAGGCTGAGGAAGGTGGTTCCGGTGATGATAGGGAATCAAAAGTTAAAGAAGCAGCAGTAGAAAGCTGTGAATCTGAAAAAAAGGAAAAGCATAAAATTACTACTTTTCTACGATTGAAACCAGAGGGATCTAAATCGTAATAAATAGCAGAAGGAGAGTTTAAAGTACCTAAATGGAGTCAAACTTTTGGATATATCAAATCTGTTAATGAACTGGAAATATTAGGGAAGGGGGAAGGTGGCTCCGGTGCGGGAAAAGAGCAAGTGGATGAGGATGAATTCAAAGAAGCTGAATCCGAAAGTGAAAAAGGTGATGAATTATACGATAATCATTTTATGTTTTATGAAATAAATTTTAAATATTATTTGTATATTAAAAAAAACAACAAATAAGGGAATAATTATAAATTTACATCACAAATAAGGGACAATAGTACTTACATAAAAAGGTTCGAGTGAAAAATTAGTTTTGGATTGGATAGCAACTTTTACTAAAACAGAGGGACTGTAAATGTAAATTAACATAATATAAATTGTCACGTTATTATGTAACCGGTTTAACCCATCATTTTTTAATATTGTATAATCTAAAAATGACTTCTCAGTGAAGGGTACGGTGGTCATTTCACATAATGCCAACATAATCTCATTTGTATATAATAACAAAGTTGATGACATTATCTTTTTATGTAAAAGACATAAATTGTTTCTTTAAACGAATAGACGTATGTTCGTGAACATGCACAGACTCCATTTGTTTATGTGGCTGAAATGATGAGGAAATTTCAATAAGGCACAAGGGATCTGAATCTGCCTCCTCGTGCTTCTTCAGTCTCACATGTAACCTTTTTCCCCCTATTATAGCATTGTACTTAAAGTATGTTGTTATTTCTTAGCATTGTACTTTTTCAGTGAGAAGGAGAATATGCTGCTATTTTATAATTTATTCCAACAGTTTTTTTAACCCTAAATAAGTTTGTTACCTTTAAAACTCTACCAAATTCTAGAACAATACTTTCAATGATGTTTTTTTAACCTTAGATTTATTTTTTTTCTTCTAACTTCTTTTAACCTTAAATATCGAGTTTTTAGGTTTCAACGAAAGTATGTTGGTA